>NW_027394278.1:10407562-10569948 GCF_049309525.1 Garra rufa | reverse complement strand
TGAGTTTATATCATGCAATTATGACACGAAGGTCAGAACAGTTAGCTTATATCATGCAATTATGACAAAAAAGGCCGAATAGTGAGTTTATATCATGCAAATATGACAGAAAAGGCAGAATAGTGAGTTTATATCATGTAATTATGACAAAAAAGGCAGAATAGTGAGTTTATATCATGCAATTATGACAAAAAAAGGCAGAATAGTGAGTTTATATCATGCAATTATGACACAAAAGTCAGAACAGTTCGCTTATATCATGCAATTATGAGAAAAAAAGGCAGAATAGTGAGTTTATATCATGCAATTATGACAAAAAAGGCATAAAAGTATGTTTATATCATGCAATTATGACAAAAAAGGCATAATAGTGAGTTTATATCATGCAATTATGACAAAAAAGGCAGAATAGTGAGTTTATATCATGCAATTATGACAAAAAAGGCAGAACAGTGAGTTTATATCATGCAATTCTGTCAAGAAAGTCAGAACAGTTAGCTTATATCATGCAATTACGACAAAAAGGGCAGAATAGTAAGTTTATATCATGCAATTATGAAACGAAAGTCAGAACAGTTAGCTTATATCATGCAATTATGAAAAAAAGGCAGAATAGTGAGTTTATATCATGCAATTATGACAAAAAAGTCAGAATAGTGAGCTTATATCATGCAATTATGACACGAAGGTCAGAACAGTTAGCTTATATCATGCAATTATGATAAAAAAGACAGAATAGTTAGTTTATATCATGCAATTATGACAAAAAAGTCAGAATAGTGAGCTTATATCAAGCAATTATGACACGGAAGTCAGAACAGTTAGCTTATATCATGCAATTTTGACAAAAAAGGCAGAATAGTGAGTTTATATCATGCAATTATGACAAAAAGGCAGAATAGTGAAATTATATCATGCAATTATGACAAAAAAGGCATAATAGTATGTTTATATCATGCAATTATGACAAAAAAGGCAGAATAGTGAGTTTATATCATGCAATTATGACAAAAAAGGCAGAAGAGTAAGTTTATATCATGCAATTATGACACGGAGGTCAGAATAGTGAGCTTATATCATGCAATTATGACAAGAAAGTCAGAACAGTTAGCTTATATCATGCAATTATGACAAAAAAAGGCAGAATAGTGAGTTTATATCATGCAATTATGACAAAAAAGGCAGAATAGTGAGTTTATATCATGCAATTATGACAAAAAAGGCAGAATAGTGAGTTTATATCATGCAATTATGACACGAAGGTCAGAACAGTTAGCTGATATCATGCAATTATGACAAAAAAGGCCGAATAGTGAGTTTATATCATGCAATTATGACAGAAAAGGCAGAATAGTGAGTTTATATCATGTAATTATGACAAAAAAGGCAGAATAGTGAGTTTATATCATACAATTATGACAAAAAGTCAGAATAGTGAGTTTATATCATGCAATTATGACACGAAGGTCAGAACAGTTAGCTTATATCATGAAATTATGACAAAAAAGGCCGAATAGTGAGTTTATATCATGCAAATATGACAGAAAAGGCAGAATAGTGAGTTTATATCATGTAATTATGACAAAAAAGGCAGAATAGTGAGTTTATATCATGCAATTATGACAAAAAAAGGCAGAATAGTGAGTTTATATCATGCAATTATGACACAAAAGTCAGAACAGTTCGCTTATATCATGCAATTATGAGAAAAAAAGGCAGAATAGTGAGTTTATATCATGCAATTATGACAAAAAAGGCATAAAAGTATGTTTATATCATGCAATTATGACAAAAAAGGCATAATAGTGAGTTTATATCATGCAATTATGACAAAAAAGGCAGAATAGTGAGTTTATATCATGCAATTATGACAAAAAAGGCAGAACAGTGAGTTTATATCATGCAATTCTGTCAAGAAAGTCAGAACAGTTAGCTTATATCATGCAATTACGACAAAAAGGGCAGAATAGTAAGTTTATATCATGCAATTATGAAACGAAAGTCAGAACAGTTAGCTTATATCATGCAATTATGAAAAAAAGGCAGAATAGTGAGTTTATATCATGCAATTATGACAAAAAAGTCAGAATAGTGAGCTTATATCATGCAATTATGACAAAAAAGGCAGAATAGTGAGTTTATATTATGCAATTATGACAAAAAAGTCAGAATAGTGAGTGTATATCATGCAATTATGACACGAAGGTCAGAACAGTTAGCTTATATCATGCAATTATGACAAAAAAGGCAGAATAGTGAGTTTATATCATGCAATTATGACAAAAAAGGCAGAATAGTGAGTTTATATCATGCAATTATGACAAAAAAGGCAGAATGGTGAGTTTATATCATGCAATTATGACAAAAAGTCAGAATAGTGAGTTTATATCATGCAATTATGACACGAAGGTCAGAACAGTTAGCTTATATCATGCAATTATGACAAAAAAGGCAGAATAGTGAGTTTATATCATGCAATTATGACAAAAAAGGCAGAATAGTGAGTTTATATCATGCAATTATGACAAAAAGTCAGAATAGTTAGCTTATATCATGCAATTATGACAAAAAAGGCAGAATAGTGAGTTTATATCATGCAATTATGACAAAAAAAGGCAGATTAGTGAGTTTATATCATGCAATAATGACACAAAAGTCAGAACAGTTCGCTTATATCATCCAATTATGAAAAAAAGGCAGAATAGTGAGTTTATATCATGCAATTATGACAAAAAGGCAGAATAGTGAGTTTATATCATGCAATTATGACAAAAAAGGCATAAAAGTATGTTTATATCATGCAATTATGACAAAAAAAGGCATAATAGTGAGTTTATATCATGCAATTATGACAAAAAAGGCAGAATAGTGAGTTTATATCATGCAATCATGACAAAAAGGCAGAATAGTGAGTTTATATCATGCAATTATAACAAAAAAGGCAGAATAGTGAGTTTATATCAAGCAATTATGACACGGAAGTCAGAACAGTTAGCTTATATCATGCAATTTTGACAAAAAAGGCAGAATAGTGAGTTTATATCATGCAATTATGACAAAAAGGCAGAATAGTGAAATTATATCATGCAATTATGACAAAAAAGGCATAATAGTATGTTTATATCATGCAATTATGACAAAAAAGGCAGAATAGTGAGTTTATATCATGCAATTATGACAAAAAAGGCAGAATAGTGAGTTTATATCATGCAATCATGACAAAAAGGCAGAATAGTGAGTTTATATCATGCAATTATGACAAGAAAGGCAGAACAGTGAGTTTATATCATGCAATTCTGTCAAGAAAGTCAGAACAGTTAGCTTATATCATGCAATTACGACAAAAAGGGCAGAATAGTAAGTTTATATCATGCAATTATGAAACGAAAGTCAGAACAGTTAGCTTATATCATGCAATTATGAAAAAAAGGCAGAATAGTGAGTTTATATCATGCAATTATGACAAAAAAGTCAGAATAGTGAGCTTATATCATGCAATTATGACAAAAAAGGCAGAATAGTGAGTTTATATTATGCAATTATGACAAAAAAGTCAGAATAGTGAGTGTATATCATGCAATTATGACACGAAGGTCAGAACAGTTAGCTTATATCATGCAATTATGACAAAAAAGGCAGAATAGTGAGTTTATATCATGCAATTATGACAAAAAAGGCAGAATAGTGAGTTTATATCATGCAATTATGACAAAAAAGGCAGAATGGTGAGTTTATATCATGCAATTATGACAAAAAGTCAGAATAGTGAGTTTATATCATGCAATTATGACACGAAGGTCAGAACAGTTAGCTTATATCATGCAATTATGACAAAAAAGGCAGAATAGTGAGTTTATATCATGCAATTATGACAAAAAAGGCAGAATAGTGAGTTTATATCATGCAATTATGACAAAAAGTCAGAATAGTTAGCTTATATCATGCAATTATGACAAAAAAGGCAGAATAGTGAGTTTATATCATGCAATTATGACAAAAAAAGGCAGATTAGTGAGTTTATATCATGCAATAATGACACAAAAGTCAGAACAGTTCGCTTATATCATCCAATTATGAAAAAAAGGCAGAATAGTGAGTTTATATCATGCAATTATGACAAAAAGGCAGAATAGTGAGTTTATATCATGCAATTATGACAAAAAAGGCATAAAAGTATGTTTATATCATGCAATTATGACAAAAAAAGGCATAATAGTGAGTTTATATCATGCAATTATGACAAAAAAGGCAGAATAGTGAGTTTATATCATGCAATCATGACAAAAAGGCAGAATAGTGAGTTTATATCATGCAATTATAACAAAAAAGGCAGAATAGTGAGTTTATATCAAGCAATTATGACACGGAAGTCAGAACAGTTAGCTTATATCATGCAATTTTGACAAAAAAGGCAGAATAGTGAGTTTATATCATGCAATTATGACAAAAAGGCAGAATAGTGAAATTATATCATGCAATTATGACAAAAAAGGCATAATAGTATGTTTATATCATGCAATTATGACAAAAAAGGCAGAATAGTGAGTTTATATCATGCAATTATGACAAAAAAGGCAGAATAGTGAGTTTATATCATGCAATCATGACAAAAAGGCAGAATAGTGAGTTTATATCATGCAATTATGACAAGAAAGTCAGAACAGTTAGCTTATATCATGCAATTATGACAAAAAAAGGCAGAATAGTGAGTTTATATCATGCAATTATGACAAAAAAGGCAGAATAGTGAGTTTATATCATGCAATTATGACAAAAAAGGCAGAATAGTAAGTTTATATCATGCAATTATGAAGTGAAAGTCAGAACAGTTAGCTTATATCATGCAATTATGACAAAAAAGGCAGAATAGTGAGTTTATATTATGCAATTATGACAAAAAAGTCAGAATAGTGAGTGTATATCATGCAATTATGACACGAAGGTCAGAACAGTTAGCTTATATCATGCAATTATGACAAAAAAGGCAGAATAGTGAGTTTATATCATGCAATTATGACAAAAAAGGCAGAATAGTGAGTTTATATCATGCAATTATGACAAAAAAGGCAGAATAGTGAGTTTATATCATGCAATTATGACAAAAAGTCAGAATAGTGAGTTTATATCATGCAATTATGACACGAAGGTCAGAACAGTTAGCTTATATCATGCAATTATGACAAAAAAGGCAGAATAGTGAGTTTATATCATGCAATTATGACAAAAAAGGCAGAATAGTGAGTTTATATCATGCAATTATGACAAAAAGTCAGAATAGTTAGCTTATATCATGCAATTATGACAAAAAAGGCAGAATAGTGAGTTTATATCATGCAATTATGACAAAAAAAGGCAGATTAGTGAGTTTATATCATGCAATAATGACACAAAAGTCAGAACAGTTCGCTTATATCATCCAATTATGAAAAAAAGGCAGAATAGTGAGTTTATATCATGCAATTATGACAAAAAGGCAGAATAGTGAGTTTATATCATGCAATTATGACAAAAAAGGCATAAAAGTATGTTTATATCATGCAATTATGACAAAAAAAGGCATAATAGTGAGTTTATATCATGCAATTATGACAAAAAAGGCAGAATAGTGAGTTTATATCATGCAATCATGACAAAAAGGCAGAATAGTGAGTTTATATCATGCAATTATAACAAAAAAGGCAGAATAGTGAGTTTATATCAAGCAATTATGACACGGAAGTCAGAACAGTTAGCTTATATCATGCAATTTTGACAAAAAAAGGCAGAATAGTGAGTTTATATCATGCAATTATGACAAAAAGGCAGAATAGTGAAATTATATCATGCAATTATGACAAAAAAAGCATAATAGTATGTTTATATCATGCAATTATGACAAAAAAGGCAGAATAGTGAGTTTATATCATGCAATTATGACAAAAAAGGCAGAATAGTGAGTTTATATCATGCAATCATGACAAAAAGGCAGAATAGTGAGTTTATATCATGCAATTATAACAAAAAAGGCAGAATAGTGAGTTTATATCAAGCAATTATGACACGGAAGTCAGAACAGTTAGCTTATATCATGCAATTTTGACAAAAAAGGCAGAATAGTGAGTTTATATCATGCAATTATGACAAAAAGGCAGAATAGTGAAATTATATCATGCAATTATGACAAAAAAGGCATAATAGTATGTTTATATCATGCAATTATGACAAAAAAGGCAGAATAGTGAGTTTATATCATGCAATTATGACAAAAAAGGCAGAACAGTAAGTTTATATCATGCAATTATGACACGGAGGTCAGAATAGTGAGCTTATATCATGCAATTATGACAAGAAAGTCAGAACAGTTAGCTTATATCATGCAATTATGACAAAAAAAAGGCAGAATAGTGAGTTTATATCATGCAATTATGACAAAAAAGGCAGAATAGTCAGTTTATATCATGCAATTATGACAAAAAAAGTCAGAATAGTGAGTTTATATCATGCAATTATGACACGAAGGTCAGAACAGTTAGCTTATATCATGCAATAATGACAAAAAAGGCAGAATAGTGAGTTTATATTATGCAATTATGACAAAAAAGGCAGAATAGTGAGTTTATATCATGCAATTATGACAAAAAAGGCAGAATAGTGAGTTTATATCATGCAATTATGACAAAAAAGTCAGAATAGTGAGTGTATATCATGCAATTATGACACGAAGGTCAGAACAGTTAGCTTATATCATGCAATTATGACAAAAAAGGCAGAATAGTGAGTTTATATCATGCAATTATGACAAAAAAGGCAGAATAGTGAGTTTATATCATGCAATTATGACAAAAAAGGCAGAATAGTGAGTTTATATCATGCAATTATGACAAAAAGTCAGAATAGTGAGTTTATATCATGCAATTATGACACGAAGGTCAGAACAGTTAGCTTATATCATGCAATTATGACAAAAAAGGCAGAATAGTGAGTTTATATCATGCAATTATGACAAAAAAGGCAGAATAGTGAGTTTATATCATGCAATTATGACAAAAAGTCAGAATAGTTAGCTTATATCATGCAATTATGACAAAAAAGGCAGAATAGTGAGTTTATATCATGCAATTATGACAAAAAAAGGCAGATTAGTGAGTTTATATCATGCAATAATGACACAAAAGTCAGAACAGTTCGCTTATATCATCCAATTATGAAAAAAAGGCAGAATAGTGAGTTTATATCATGCAATTATGACAAAAAGGCAGAATAGTGAGTTTATATCATGCAATTATGACAAAAAAGGCATAAAAGTATGTTTATATCATGCAATTATGACAAAAAAAGGCATAATAGTGAGTTTATATCATGCAATTATGACAAAAAAGGCAGAATAGTGAGTTTATATCATGCAATCATGACAAAAAGGCAGAATAGTGAGTTTATATCATGCAATTATAACAAAAAAGGCAGAATAGTGAGTTTATATCAAGCAATTATGACACGGAAGTCAGAACAGTTAGCTTATATCATGCAATTTTGACAAAAAAAGGCAGAATAGTGAGTTTATATCATGCAATTATGACAAAAAGGCAGAATAGTGAAATTATATCATGCAATTATGACAAAAAAGGCATAATAGTATGTTTATATCATGCAATTATGACACGAAGGTCAGAACAGTTAGCTTATATCATGCAATTATGACAAAAAAGGCAGAATAGTGAGTTTATATCATGCAATTATGACAAAAAAGTCAGAATAGTGAGTTTATCTCATGCAATTATGACAAAAAAGGCAGAATAGTGAGTTTATATCATGCAATTATGTCAAAAAAGGCAGAATAGTGAGTTTATATCATGCAATCATGACAAAAAGGCAGAATAGTGAGTTTATATCATGCAATTATAACAAAAAAGGCAGAATAGTGAGTTTATATCAAGCAATTATGACACGGAAGTCAGAACAGTTAGCTTATATCATGCAATTTTGACAAAAAAGGCAGAATAGTGAGTTTATATCATGCAATTATGACAAAAAGGCAGAATAGTGAAATTATATCATGCAATTATGACAAGAAAGAAAGAACAGTAAGTTTATATCATGCAATTATGACACGAAGGTCAGAATAGTGAGCTTATATCATGCAATTATGACAAGAAAGTCAGAACAGTTAGCTTATATCATGCAATTATGACAAAAAAAGGCAGAATAGTGAGTTTATATCATGCAATTGTGACAAAAAAGGCAGAATAGTGAGTTTATATCATGCAATTATGACAAAAAAGTCAGAATAGTGAGTTTATCTAATGCAATTATGACAAAAAAGGCAGAATAGTGAGTTTCTATCATGCAATTACAACAAAAAAGGCAGAATAGTGAGTTTATATCAAGCAATTATGACACGGAAGTCAGAACAGTTAGCTTATATCATGCAATTTTGACAAAAAAGGCAGAATAGTGAGTTTATATCATGCAATTATGACAAAAAAGGCAGAATAGTGAGTTTATATCATACAATTATGACAAAAAGTCAGAATAGTGAGTTTATATCATGCAATTATGACACGAAGGTCAGAACAGTTAGCTGATATCATGCAATTATGACAAAAAAGGCCGAATAGTGAGTTCATATCATGCAATTATGACAGAAAAGGCAGAATAGTGAGTTTATATCATGTAATTATGACAAAAAAGGCAGAATAGTGAGTTTATATCATACAATTATGACAAAAAGTCAGAATAGTGAGTTTATATCATGCAATTATGACACGAAGGTCAGAACAGTTAGCTTATATCATGCAATTATGACAAAAAAGGCCGAATAGTGAGTTTATATCATGCAAATATGACAGAAAAGGCAGAATAGTGAGTTTATATCATGTAATTATGACAAAAAAGGCAGAATAGTGAGTTTATATCATGCAATTATGACAAAAAAAGGCAGAATAGTGAGTTTATATCATGCAATTATGACACAAAAGTCAGAACAGTTCGCTTATATCATGCAATTATGAGAAAAAAAGGCAGAATAGTGAGTTTATATCATGCAATTATGACAAAAAAGGCATAAAAGTATGTTTATATCATGCAATTATGACAAAAAAGGCATAATAGTGAGTTTATATCATGCAATTATGACAAAAAAGGCAGAATAGTGAGTTTATATCATGCAATTATGACAAAAAAGGCAGAACAGTGAGTTTATATCATGCAATTCTGTCAAGAAAGTCAGAACAGTTAGCTTATATCATGCAATTACGACAAAAAGGGCAGAATAGTAAGTTTATATCATGCAATTATGAAACGAAAGTCAGAACAGTTAGCTTATATCATGCAATTATGAAAAAAAGGCAGAATAGTGAGTTTATATCATGCAATTATGACAAAAAAGTCAGAATAGTGAGCTTATATCATGCAATTATGACACGAAGGTCAGAACAGTTAGCTTATATCATGCAATTATGATAAAAAAGACAGAATAGTTAGTTTATATCATGCAATTATGACAAAAAAGTCAGAATAGTGAGCTTATATCAAGCAATTATGACACGGAAGTCAGAACAGTTAGCTTATATCATGCAATTTTGACAAAAAAGGCAGAATAGTGAGTTTATATCATGCAATTATGACAAAAAGGCAGAATAGTGAAATTATATCATGCAATTATGACAAAAAAGGCATAATAGTATGTTTATATCATGCAATTATGACAAAAAAGGCAGAATAGTGAGTTTATATCATGCAATTATGACAAAAAAGGCAGAAGAGTAAGTTTATATCATGCAATTATGACACGGAGGTCAGAATAGTGAGCTTATATCATGCAATTATGACAAGAAAGTCAGAACAGTTAGCTTATATCATGCAATTATGACAAAAAAAGGCAGAATAGTGAGTTTATATCATGCAATTATGACAAAAAAGGCAGAATAGTGAGTTTATATCATGCAATTATGACAAAAAAGGCAGAATAGTGAGTTTATATCATGCAATTATGACACGAAGGTCAGAACAGTTAGCTGATATCATGCAATTATGACAAAAAAGGCCGAATAGTGAGTTTATATCATGCAATTATGACAGAAAAGGCAGAATAGTGAGTTTATATCATGTAATTATGACAAAAAAGGCAGAATAGTGAGTTTATATCATACAATTATGACAAAAAGTCAGAATAGTGAGTTTATATCATGCAATTATGACACGAAGGTCAGAACAGTTAGCTTATATCATGAAATTATGACAAAAAAGGCCGAATAGTGAGTTTATATCATGCAAATATGACAGAAAAGGCAGAATAGTGAGTTTATATCATGTAATTATGACAAAAAAGGCAGAATAGTGAGTTTATATCATGCAATTATGACAAAAAAAGGCAGAATAGTGAGTTTATATCATGCAATTATGACACAAAAGTCAGAACAGTTCGCTTATATCATGCAATTATGAGAAAAAAAGGCAGAATAGTGAGTTTATATCATGCAATTATGACAAAAAAGGCATAAAAGTATGTTTATATCATGCAATTATGACAAAAAAGGCATAATAGTGAGTTTATATCATGCAATTATGACAAAAAAGGCAGAATAGTGAGTTTATATCATGCAATTATGACAAAAAAGGCAGAACAGTGAGTTTATATCATGCAATTCTGTCAAGAAAGTCAGAACAGTTAGCTTATATCATGCAATTACGACAAAAAGGGCAGAATAGTAAGTTTATATCATGCAATTATGAAACGAAAGTCAGAACAGTTAGCTTATATCATGCAATTATGAAAAAAAGGCAGAATAGTGAGTTTATATCATGCAATTATGACAAAAAAGTCAGAATAGTGAGCTTATATCATGCAATTATGACAAAAAAGGCAGAATAGTGAGTTTATATTATGCAATTATGACAAAAAAGTCAGAATAGTGAGTGTATATCATGCAATTATGACACGAAGGTCAGAACAGTTAGCTTATATCATGCAATTATGACAAAAAAGGCAGAATAGTGAGTTTATATCATGCAATTATGACAAAAAAGGCAGAATAGTGAGTTTATATCATGCAATTATGACAAAAAAGGCAGAATGGTGAGTTTATATCATGCAATTATGACAAAAAGTCAGAATAGTGAGTTTATATCATGCAATTATGACACGAAGGTCAGAACAGTTAGCTTATATCATGCAATTATGACAAAAAAGGCAGAATAGTGAGTTTATATCATGCAATTATGACAAAAAAGGCAGAATAGTGAGTTTATATCATGCAATTATGACAAAAAGTCAGAATAGTTAGCTTATATCATGCAATTATGACAAAAAAGGCAGAATAGTGAGTTTATATCATGCAATTATGACAAAAAAAGGCAGATTAGTGAGTTTATATCATGCAATAATGACACAAAAGTCAGAACAGTTCGCTTATATCATCCAATTATGAAAAAAAGGCAGAATAGTGAGTTTATATCATGCAATTATGACAAAAAGGCAGAATAGTGAGTTTATATCATGCAATTATGACAAAAAAGGCATAAAAGTATGTTTATATCATGCAATTATGACAAAAAAAGGCATAATAGTGAGTTTATATCATGCAATTATGACAAAAAAGGCAGAATAGTGAGTTTATATCATGCAATCATGACAAAAAGGCAGAATAGTGAGTTTATATCATGCAATTATAACAAAAAAGGCAGAATAGTGAGTTTATATCAAGCAATTATGACACGGAAGTCAGAACAGTTAGCTTATATCATGCAATTTTGACAAAAAAGGCAGAATAGTGAGTTTATATCATGCAATTATGACAAAAAGGCAGAATAGTGAAATTATATCATGCAATTATGACAAAAAAGGCATAATAGTATGTTTATATCATGCAATTATGACAAAAAAGGCAGAATAGTGAGTTTATATCATGCAATTATGACAAAAAAGGCAGAATAGTGAGTTTATATCATGCAATCATGACAAAAAGGCAGAATAGTGAGTTTATATCATGCAATTATGACAAGAAAGTCAGAACAGTTAGCTTATATCATGCAATTATGACAAAAAAAGGCAGAATAGTGAGTTTATATCATGCAATTATGACAAAAAAGGCAGAATAGTGAGTTTATATCATGCAATTATGACAAAAAAGGCAGAATAGTAAGTTTATATCATGCAATTATGAAGTGAAAGTCAGAACAGTTAGCTTATATCATGCAATTATGACAAAAAAGGCAGAATAGTGAGTTTATATTATGCAATTATGACAAAAAAGTCAGAATAGTGAGTGTATATCATGCAATTATGACACGAAGGTCAGAACAGTTAGCTTATATCATGCAATTATGACAAAAAAGGCAGAATAGTGAGTTTATATCATGCAATTATGACAAAAAAGGCAGAATAGTGAGTTTATATCATGCAATTATGACAAAAAAGGCAGAATAGTGAGTTTATATCATGCAATTATGACAAAAAGTCAGAATAGTGAGTTTATATCATGCAATTATGACACGAAGGTCAGAACAGTTAGCTTATATCATGCAATTATGACAAAAAAGGCAGAATAGTGAGTTTATATCATGCAATTATGACAAAAAAGGCAGAATAGTGAGTTTATATCATGCAATTATGACAAAAAGTCAGAATAGTTAGCTTATATCATGCAATTATGACAAAAAAGGCAGAATAGTGAGTTTATATCATGCAATTATGACAAAAAAAGGCAGATTAGTGAGTTTATATCATGCAATAATGACACAAAAGTCAGAACAGTTCGCTTATATCATCCAATTATGAAAAAAAGGCAGAATAGTGAGTTTATATCATGCAATTATGACAAAAAGGCAGAATAGTGAGTTTATATCATGCAATTATGACAAAAAAGGCATAAAAGTATGTTTATATCATGCAATTATGACAAAAAAAGGCATAATAGTGAGTTTATATCATGCAATTATGACAAAAAAGGCAGAATAGTGAGTTTATATCATGCAATCATGACAAAAAGGCAGAATAGTGAGTTTATATCATGCAATTATAACAAAAAAGGCAGAATAGTGAGTTTATATCAAGCAATTATGACACGGAAGTCAGAACAGTTAGCTTATATCATGCAATTTTGACAAAAAAAGGCAGAATAGTGAGTTTATATCATGCAATTATGACAAAAAGGCAGAATAGTGAAATTATATCATGCAATTATGACAAAAAAGGCATAATAGTATGTTTATATCATGCAATTATGACAAAAAAGGCAGAATAGTGAGTTTATATCATGCAATTATGACAAAAAAGGCAGAATAGTGAGTTTATATCATGCAATCATGACAAAAAGGCAGAATAGTGAGTTTATATCATGCAATTATAACAAAAAAGGCAGAATAGTGAGTTTATATCAAGCAATTATGACACGGAAGTCAGAACAGTTAGCTTATATCATGCAATTTTGACAAAAAAGGCAGAATAGTGAGTTTATATCATGCAATTATGACAAAAAGGCAGAATAGTGAAATTATATCATGCAATTATGACAAAAAAGGCATAATAGTATGTTTATATCATGCAATTATGACAAAAAAGGCAGAATAGTGAGTTTATATCATGCAATTATGACAAAAAAGGCAGAACAGTAAGTTTATATCATGCAATTATGACACGGAGGTCAGAATAGTGAGCTTATATCATGCAATTATGACAAGAAAGTCAGAACAGTTAGCTTATATCATGCAATTATGACAAAAAAAAGGCAGAATAGTGAGTTTATATCATGCAATTATGACAAAAAAGGCAGAATAGTCAGTTTATATCATGCAATTATGACAAAAAAAGTCAGAATAGTGAGTTTATATCATGCAATTATGACACGAAGGTCAGAACAGTTAGCTTATATCATGCAATAATGACAAAAAAGGCAGAATAGTGAGTTTATATTATGCAATTATGACAAAAAAGGCAGAATAGTGAGTTTATATCATGCAATTATGACAAAAAAGGCAGAATAGTGAGTTTATATCATGCAATTATGACAAAAAAGTCAGAATAGTGAGTGTATATCATGCAATTATGACACGAAGGTCAGAACAGTTAGCTTATATCATGCAATTATGACAAAAAAGGCAGAATAGTGAGTTTATATCATGCAATTATGACAAAAAAGGCAGAATAGTGAGTTTATATCATGCAATTATGACAAAAAAGGCAGAATAGTGAGTTTATATCATGCAATTATGACAAAAAGTCAGAATAGTGAGTTTATATCATGCAATTATGACACGAAGGTCAGAACAGTTAGCTTATATCATGCAATTATGACAAAAAAGGCAGAATAGTGAGTTTATATCATGCAATTATGACAAAAAAGGCAGAATAGTGAGTTTATATCATGCAATTATGACAAAAAGTCAGAATAGTTAGCTTATATCATGCAATTATGACAAAAAAGGCAGAATAGTGAGTTTATATCATGCAATTATGACAAAAAAAGGCAGATTAGTGAGTTTATATCATGCAATAATGACACAAAAGTCAGAACAGTTCGCTTATATCATCCAATTATGAAAAAAAGGCAGAATAGTGAGTTTATATCATGCAATTATGACAAAAAGGCAGAATAGTGAGTTTATATCATGCAATTATGACAAAAAAGGCATAAAAGTATGTTTATATCATGCAATTATGACAAAAAAAGGCATAATAGTGAGTTTATATCATGCAATTATGACAAAAAAGGCAGAATAGTGAGTTTATATCATGCAATCATGACAAAAAGGCAGAATAGTGAGTTTATATCATGCAATTATAACAAAAAAGGCAGAATAGTGAGTTTATATCAAGCAATTATGACACGGAAGTCAGAACAGTTAGCTTATATCATGCAATTTTGACAAAAAAAGGCAGAATAGTGAGTTTATATCATGCAATTATGACAAAAAGGCAGAATAGTGAAATTATATCATGCAATTATGACAAAAAAGGCATAATAGTATGTTTATATCATGCAATTATGACAAAAAAGGCAGAATAGTGAGTTTATATCATGCAATTATGACAAAAAAGGCAGAATAGTGAGTTTATATCATGCAATCATGACAAAAAGGCAGAATAGTGAGTTTATATCATGCAATTATAACAAAAAAGGCAGAATAGTGAGTTTATATCATGCAATTATGACAAAAAGGCAGAATAGTGAAATTATATCATGCAATTATGACAAAAAAGGCATAATAGTATGTTTATATCATGCAATTATGACAAAAAAGGCAGAATAGTGAGTTTATATCATGCAATTATGACAAAAAAGGCAGAACAGTAAGTTTATATCATGCAATTATGACACGGAGGTCAGAATAGTGAGCTTATATCATGCAATTATGACAAGAAAGTCAGAACAGTTAGCTTATATCATGCAATTATGACAAAAAAAAAGGCAGAATAGTGAGTTTATATCATGCAATTATGACAAAAAGGCAGAATAGTGAAATTATATCATGCAATTATGACAAAAAAGGCATAATAGTATGTTTATATCATGCAATTATGACAAAAAAGGCAGAATAGTGAGTTTATATCATGCAATTATGACAAAAAAGGCAGAACAGTAAGTTTATATCATGCAATTATGACACGGAGGTCAGAATAGTGAGCTTATATCATGCAATTATGACAAGAAAGTCAGAACAGTTAGCTTATATCATGCAATTATGACAAAAAAAAGGCAGAATAGTGAGTTTATATCATGCAATTATGACAAAAAAGGCAGAATAGTCAGTTTATATCATGCAATTATGACAAAAAAAGGCAGAATAGTAAGTTTATATCATGCAATTATGAAGTGAAAGTCAGAACAGTTAGCTTATATCATGCAATTATGACAAAAAAGGCAGAATAGTGAGTTTATATTATGCAATTATGACAAAAAAGTCAGAATAGTGAGTTTATATCATGCAATTATGACACGAAGGTCAGAACAGTTAGCTTATATCATGCAATTATGACAAAAAAGGCAGAACAGTGAGTTTATATCATGCAATTATGACAAAAAAGGCAGAATAGTGAGTTTATATCATGCAATTATGACAAAAAGTCAGAATAGTGAGTTTATATCATGCAATTATGACAAAAAGTCAGAATAGTGAGTTTATATCATGCAATTATGACACGAAGGTCAGAACAGTTAGCTTATATCATGCAATTATGACAAAAAAGGCAGAATAGTGAGTTTATATCATGCAATTATGACAAAAAAGGCAGAATAGTGAGTTTATATCATGCAATTATGACAAAAAGTCAGAATAGTTAGCTTATATCATGCAATTATGACAAAAAAGGCAGAATAGTGAGTTTATATCATGCAATTATGACAAAAAAAGGCAGATTAGTGAGTTTATATCATGCAATAATGACACAAAAGTCAGAACAGTTCGCTTATATCATCCAATTATGAAAAAAAGGCAGAATAGTGAGTTTATATCATGCAATTATGACAAAAAGTCAGAATAGTTAGCTTATATCATGCAATTATGACAAAAAAGGCAGAATAGTGAGTTTATATCATGCAATTATGACAAAAAAAGGCAGATTAGTGAGTTTATATCATGCAATAATGACACAAAAGTCAGAACAGTTCGCTTATATCATCCAATTATGAAAAAAAGGCAGAATAGTGAGTTTATATCATGCAATTATGACAAAAAAGGCAGAATAGTGAGTTTATATCATGCAATTATGACAAAAAAAGGCAGATTAGTGAGTTTATATCATGCAATTATGAAACGAAAGTCAGAACAGTTAGCTTATATCATGCAATTATGAAAAAAAGGCAGAATAGTGAGTTTATATCATGCAATTATGACAAAAAAGTCAGAATAGTGAGTTCATATCATGCAATTATGACACGAAGGTCAGAACAGTTAGCTTATATCATGCAATTATGACAAAAAAGGCAGAATAGTGAGTTTATATCATGCAATTATGACAAAAAAGTCAGAATAGTGAGTTTATCTCATGCAATTATGACAAAAAAGGCAGAATAGTGAGTTTATATCATGCAATTATGTCAAAAAAGGCAGAATAGTGAGTTTATATCATGCAATCATGACAAAAAGGCAGAATAGTGAGTTTATATCATGCAATTATAACAAAAAAGGCAGAATAGTGAGTTTATATCAAGCAATTATGACACGGAAGTCAGAACAGTTAGCTTATATCATGCAATTTTGACAAAAAAAGGCAGAATAGTGAGTTTATATCATGCAATTATGACAAAAAGGCAGAATAGTGAAATTATATCATGCAATTATGACAAGAAAGAAAGAACAGTTAGCTTATATCATGCAATTATGACAAAAAAGGCAGAATAGTGAGTTTATATCATGCAATTATGACAAAAAAGGCAGAACAGTAAGTTTATATCATGCAATTATGACACGAAGGTCAGAATAGTGAGCTTATATCATGCAATTATGACAAGAAAGTCAGAACAGTTAGCTTATATCATGCAATTATGACAAAAAAAGGCAGAATAGTGAGTTTATATCATGCAATTGTGACAAAAAAGGCAGAATAGTGAGTTTATATCATGCAATTATGACAAAAAAGTCAGAATAGTGAGTTTATCTAATGCAATTATGACAAAAAAGGCAGAATAGTGAGTTTCTATCATGCAATTACAACAAAAAAGGCAGAATAGTGAGTTTATATCAAGCAATTATGACACGGAAGTCAGAACAGTTAGCTTATATCATGCAATTTTGACAAAAAAGGCAGAATAGTGAGTTTATATCATGCAATTATGACAAAAAAGGCAGAATAGTGAGTTTATATCATACAATTATGACAAAAAGTCAGAATAGTGAGTTTATATCATGCAATTATGACACGAAGGTCAGAACAGTTAGCTGATATCATGCAATTATGACAAAAAAGGCCGAATAGTGAGTTTATATCATGCAATTATGACAGAAAAGGCAGAATAGTGAGTTTATATCATGTAATTATGACAAAAAAGGCAGAATAGTGAGTTTATATCATACAATTATGACAAAAAGTCAGAATAGTGAGTTTATATCATGCAATTATGACACGAAGGTCAGAACAGTTAGCTTATATCATGCAATTATGACAAAAAAGGCCGAATAGTGAGTTTATATCATGCAAATATGACAGAAAAGGCAGAATAGTGAGTTTATATCATGTAATTATGACAAAAAAGGCAGAATAGTGAGTTTATATCATGCAATTATGACAAAAAAAGGCAGAATAGTGAGTTTATATCATGCAATTATGACACAAAAGTCAGAACAGTTCGCTTATATCATGCAATTATGAGAAAAAAAGGCAGAATAGTGAGTTTATATCATGCAATTATGACAAAAAAAGGCATAAAAGTATGTTTATATCATGCAATTATGACAAAAAAGGCATAATAGTGAGTTTATATCATGCAATTATGACAAAAAAGGCAGAATAGTGAGTTTATATCATGCAATTATGACAAAAAAGGCAGAACAGTGAGTTTATATCATGCAATTCTGTCAAGAAAGTCAGAACAGTTAGCTTATATCATGCAATTACGACAAAAAGGGCAGAATAGTAAGTTTATATCATGCAATTATGAAACGAAAGTCAGAACAGTTAGCTTATATCATGCAATTATGAAAAAAAGGCAGAATAGTGAGTTTATATCATGCAATTATGACAAAAAAGTCAGAATAGTGAGCTTATATCATGCAATTATGACACGAAGGTCAGAACAGTTAGCTTATATCATGCAATTATGATAAAAAAGACAGAATAGTTAGTTTATATCATGCAATTATGACAAAAAAGTCAGAATAGTGAGCTTATATCAAGCAATTATGACACGGAAGTCAGAACAGTTAGCTTATATCATGCAATTTTGACAAAAAAGGCAGAATAGTGAGTTTATATCATGCAATTATGACAAAAATACAGTGGCCGAGAGAGGCCAACGTACAAAAAGGCAGAATAGTGAAATTATATCATGCAATTATGACAAAAAAGGCATAATAGTATGTTTATATCATGCAATTATGACAAAAAAGGCAGAATAGTGAGTTTATATCATGCAATTATGACAAAAAAGGCAGAAGAGTAAGTTTATATCATGCAATTATGACACGGAGGTCAGAATAGTGAGCTTATATCATGCAATTATGACAAGAAAGTCAGAACAGTTAGCTTATATCATGCAATTATGACAAAAAAAGGCAGAATAGTGAGTTTATATCATGCAATTATGACAAAAAAGGCAGAATAGTGAGTTTATATCATGCAATTATGACAAAAAAGGCAGAATAGTGAGTTTATATCATGCAATTATGACACGAAGGTCAGAACAGTTAGCTGATATCATGCAATTATGACAAAAAAGGCCGAATAGTGAGTTTATATCATGCAATTATGACAGAAAAGGCAGAATAGTGAGTTTATATCATGTAATTATGACAAAAAAGGCAGAATAGTGAGTTTATATCATACAATTATGACAAAAAGTCAGAATAGTGAGTTTATATCATGCAATTATGACACGAAGGTCAGAACAGTTAGCTTATATCATGCAATTATGACAAAAAAGGCCGAATAGTGAGTTTATATCATGCAAATATGACAGAAAAGGCAGAATAGTGAGTTTATATCATGTAATTATGACAAAAAAGGCAGAATAGTGAGTTTATATCATGCAATTATGACAAAAAAGGCAGAATAGTGAGTTTATATCATGCAATTATGACACAAAAGTCAGAACAGTTCGCTTATATCATGCAATTATGAGAAAAAAAGGCAGAATAGTGAGTTTATATCATGCAATTATGACAAAAAAGGCATAAAAGTATGTTTATATCATGCAATTATGACAAAAAAGGCATAATAGTGAGTTTATATCATGCAATTATGACAAAAAAGGCAGAATAGTGAGTTTATATCATGCAATTATGACAAAAAAGGCAGAACAGTGAGTTTATATCATGCAATTCTGTCAAGAAAGTCAGAACAGTTAGCTTATATCATGCAATTACGACAAAAAGGGCAGAATAGTAAGTTTATATCATGCAATTATGAAACGAAAGTCAGAACAGTTAGCTTATATCATGCAATTATGAAAAAAAGGCAGAATAGTGAGTTTATATCATGCAATTATGACAAAAAAGTCAGAATAGTGAGCTTATATCATGCAATTATGACACGAAGGTCAGAACAGTTAGCTTATATCATGCAATTATGACAAAAAAGGCAGAATAGTTAGTTTATATCATGCAATTATGACAAAAAAGTCAGAATAGTGAGCTTATATCAAGCAATTATGACACGGAAGTCAGAACAGTTAGCTTATATCATGCAATTTTGACAAAAAAGGCAGAATAGTGAGTTTATATCATGCAATTATGACAAAAAGGCAGAATAGTGAAATTATATCATGCAATTATGACAAAAAAGGCATAATAGTATGTTTATATCATGCAATTATGACAAAAAAGGCAGAATAGTGAGTTTATATCATGCAATTATGACAAAAAAGGCAGAACAGTAAGTTTATATCATGCAATTATGACACGGAGGTCAGAATAGTGAGCTTATATCATGCAATTATGACAAGAAAGTCAGAACAGTTAGCTTATATCATGCAATTATGACAAAAAAAGGCAGAATAGTGAGTTTATATCATGCAATTATGACAAAAAAGGCAGAATAGTGAGTTTATATCATGCAATTATGACAAAAAAGGCAGAATAGTAAGTTTATATCATGCAATTATGAAGTGAAAGTCAGAACAGTTAGCTTATATCATGCAATTATGACAAAAAAGGCAGAATAGTGAGTTTATATTATGCAATTATGACAAAAAAGTCAGAATAGTGAGTGTATATCATGCAATTATGACACGAAGGTCAGAACAGTTAGCTTATATCATGCAATTATGACAAAAAAGGCAGAATAGTGAGTTTATATCATGCAATTATGACAAAAAAGGCAGAATAGTGAGTTTATATCATGCAATTATGACAAAAAAGGCAGAATAGTGAGTTTATATCATGCAATTATGACAAAAAGTCAGAATAGTGAGTTTATATCATGCAATTATGACACGAAGGTCAGAACAGTTAGCTTATATCATGCAATTATGACAAAAAAGGCAGAATAGTGAGTTTATATCATGCAATTATGACAAAAAAGGCAGAATAGTGAGTTTATATCATGCAATTATGACAAAAAGTCAGAATAGTTAGCTTATATCATGCAATTATGACAAAAAAGGCAGAATAGTGAGTTTATATCATGCAATTATGACAAAAAAAGGCAGATAGTGAGTTTATATCATGCAATAATGACACAAAAGTCAGAACAGTTCGCTTATATCATCCAATTATGAAAAAAAGGCAGAATAGTGAGTTTATATCATGCAATTATGACAAAAAGGCAGAATAGTGAGTTTATATCATGCAATTATGACAAAAAAGGCATAAAAGTATGTTTATATCATGCAATTATGACAAAAAAAGGCATAATAGTGAGTTTATATCATGCAATTATGACAAAAAAGGCAGAATAGTGAGTTTATATCATGCAATCATGACAAAAAGGCAGAATAGTGAGTTTATATCATGCAATTATAACAAAAAAGGCAGAATAGTGAGTTTATATCAAGCAATTATGACACGGAAGTCAGAACAGTTAGCTTATATCATGCAATTTTGACAAAAAAGGCAGAATAGTGAGTTTATATCATGCAATTATGACAAAAAGGCAGAATAGTGAAATTATATCATGCAATTATGACAAAAAAGGCATAATAGTATGTTTATATCATGCAATTATGACAAAAAAGGCAGAATAGTGAGTTTATATCATGCAATTATGACAAAAAAGGCAGAATAGTGAGTTTATATCATGCAATCATGACAAAAAGGCAGAATAGTGAGTTTATATCATGCAATTATAACAAAAAAGGCAGAATAGTGAGTTTATATCAAGCAATTATGACACGGAAGTCAGAACAGTTAGCTTATATCATGCAATTTTGACAAAAAAGGCAGAATAGTGAGTTTATATCATGCAATTATGACAAAAAGGCATAATAGTGAGTTTATATCATGCAATTATGACAAAAAAGGCAGAATAGTGAGTTTATATCATGCAATTATGACAAAAAAGGCAGAACAGTGAGTTTATATCATGCAATTCTGTCAAGAAAGTCAGAACAGTTAGCTTATATCATGCAATTACGACAAAAAGGGCAGAATAGTAAGTTTATATCATGCAATTATGAAACGAAAGTCAGAACAGTTAGCTTATATCATGCAATTATGAAAAAAAGGCAGAATAGTGAGTTTATATCATGCAATTATGACAAAAAAGTCAGAATAGTGAGCTTATATCATGCAATTATGACAAAAAAGGCAGAATAGTGAGTTTATATTATGCAATTATGACAAAAAAGTCAGAATAGTGAGTGTATATCATGCAATTATGACACGAAGGTCAGAACAGTTAGCTTATATCATGCAATTATGACAAAAAAGGCAGAATAGTGAGTTTATATCATGCAATTATGACAAAAAAGGCAGAATAGTGAGTTTATATCATGCAATTATGACAAAAAAGGCAGAATGGTGAGTTTATATCATGCAATTATGACAAAAAGTCAGAATAGTGAGTTTATATCATGCAATTATGACACGAAGGTCAGAACAGTTAGCTTATATCATGCAATTATGACAAAAAAGGCAGAATAGTGAGTTTATATCATGCAATTATGACAAAAAAGGCAGAATAGTGAGTTTATATCATGCAATTATGACAAAAAGTCAGAATAGTTAGCTTATATCATGCAATTATGACAAAAAAGGCAGAATAGTGAGTTTATATCATGCAATTATGACAAAAAAAGGCAGATTAGTGAGTTTATATCATGCAATAATGACACAAAAGTCAGAACAGTTCGCTTATATCATCCAATTATGAAAAAAAGGCAGAATAGTGAGTTTATATCATGCAATTATGACAAAAAGGCAGAATAGTGAGTTTATATCATGCAATTATGACAAAAAAGGCATAAAAGTATGTTTATATCATGCAATTATGACAAAAAAAGGCATAATAGTGAGTTTATATCATGCAATTATGACAAAAAAGGCAGAATAGTGAGTTTATATCATGCAATCATGACAAAAAGGCAGAATAGTGAGTTTATATCATGCAATTATAACAAAAAAGGCAGAATAGTGAGTTTATATCAAGCAATTATGACACGGAAGTCAGAACAGTTAGCTTATATCATGCAATTTTGACAAAAAAGGCAGAATAGTGAGTTTATATCATGCAATTATGACAAAAAGGCAGAATAGTGAAATTATATCATGCAATTATGACAAAAAAGGCATAATAGTATGTTTATATCATGCAATTATGACAAAAAAGGCAGAATAGTGAGTTTATATCATGCAATTATGACAAAAAAGGCAGAATAGTGAGTTTATATCATGCAATCATGACAAAAAGGCAGAATAGTGAGTTTATATCATGCAATTATGACAAGAAAGTCAGAACAGTTAGCTTATATCATGCAATTATGACAAAAAAAGGCAGAATAGTGAGTTTATATCATGCAATTATGACAAAAAAGGCAGAATAGTGAGTTTATATCATGCAATTATGACAAAAAAGGCAGAATAGTAAGTTTATATCATGCAATTATGAAGTGAAAGTCAGAACAGTTAGCTTATATCATGCAATTATGACAAAAAAGGCAGAATAGTGAGTTTATATTATGCAATTATGACAAAAAAGTCAGAATAGTGAGTGTATATCATGCAATTATGACACGAAGGTCAGAACAGTTAGCTTATATCATGCAATTATGACAAAAAAGGCAGAATAGTGAGTTTATATCATGCAATTATGACAAAAAAGGCAGAATAGTGAGTTTATATCATGCAATTATGACAAAAAAGGCAGAATAGTGAGTTTATATCATGCAATTATGACAAAAAGTCAGAATAGTGAGTTTATATCATGCAATTATGACACGAAGGTCAGAACAGTTAGCTTATATCATGCAATTATGACAAAAAAGGCAGAATAGTGAGTTTATATCATGCAATTATGACAAAAAAGGCAGAATAGTGAGTTTATATCATGCAATTATGACAAAAAGTCAGAATAGTTAGCTTATATCATGCAATTATGACAAAAAAGGCAGAATAGTGAGTTTATATCATGCAATTATGACAAAAAAAGGCAGATTAGTGAGTTTATATCATGCAATAATGACACAAAAGTCAGAACAGTTCGCTTATATCATCCAATTATGAAAAAAAGGCAGAATAGTGAGTTTATATCATGCAATTATGACAAAAAGGCAGAATAGTGAGTTTATATCATGCAATTATGACAAAAAAGGCATAAAAGTATGTTTATATCATGCAATTATGACAAAAAAAGGCATAATAGTGAGTTTATATCATGCAATTATGACAAAAAAGGCAGAATAGTGAGTTTATATCATGCAATCATGACAAAAAGGCAGAATAGTGAGTTTATATCATGCAATTATAACAAAAAAGGCAGAATAGTGAGTTTATATCAAGCAATTATGACACGGAAGTCAGAACAGTTAGCTTATATCATGCAATTTTGACAAAAAAAGGCAGAATAGTGAGTTTATATCATGCAATTATGACAAAAAGGCAGAATAGTGAAATTATATCATGCAATTATGACAAAAAAGGCATAATAGTATGTTTATATCATGCAATTATGACAAAAAAGGCAGAATAGTGAGTTTATATCATGCAATTATGACAAAAAAGGCAGAATAGTGAGTTTATATCATGCAATCATGACAAAAAGGCAGAATAGTGAGTTTATATCATGCAATTATAACAAAAAAGGCAGAATAGTGAGTTTATATCAAGCAATTATGACACGGAAGTCAGAACAGTTAGCTTATATCATGCAATTTTGACAAAAAAGGCAGAATAGTGAGTTTATATCATGCAATTATGACAAAAAGGCAGAATAGTGAAATTATATCATGCAATTATGACAAAAAAGGCATAATAGTATGTTTATATCATGCAATTATGACAAAAAAGGCAGAATAGTGAGTTTATATCATGCAATTATGACAAAAAAGGCAGAACAGTAAGTTTATATCATGCAATTATGACACGGAGGTCAGAATAGTGAGCTTATATCATGCAATTATGACAAGAAAGTCAGAACAGTTAGCTTATATCATGCAATTATGACAAAAAAAAGGCAGAATAGTGAGTTTATATCATGCAATTATGACAAAAAAGGCAGAATAGTCAGTTTATATCATGCAATTATGACAAAAAAAGTCAGAATAGTGAGTTTATATCATGCAATTATGACACGAAGGTCAGAACAGTTAGCTTATATCATGCAATAATGACAAAAAAGGCAGAATAGTGAGTTTATATTATGCAATTATGACAAAAAAGGCAGAATAGTGAGTTTATATCATGCAATTATGACAAAAAAGGCAGAATAGTGAGTTTATATCATGCAATTATGACAAAAAAGTCAGAATAGTGAGTGTATATCATGCAATTATGACACGAAGGTCAGAACAGTTAGCTTATATCATGCAATTATGACAAAAAAGGCAGAATAGTGAGTTTATATCATGCAATTATGACAAAAAAGGCAGAATAGTGAGTTTATATCATGCAATTATGACAAAAAAGGCAGAATAGTGAGTTTATATCATGCAATTATGACAAAAAGTCAGAATAGTGAGTTTATATCATGCAATTATGACACGAAGGTCAGAACAGTTAGCTTATATCATGCAATTATGACAAAAAAGGCAGAATAGTGAGTTTATATCATGCAATTATGACAAAAAAGGCAGAACAGTGAGTTTATATCATGCAATTATGACAAAAAGTCAGAATAGTGAGTTTATATCATGCAATTATGACACGAAGGTCAGAACAGTTAGCTTATATCATGCAATTATGACAAAAAAGGCAGAATAGTGAGTTT
Organism: Garra rufa; assembly: GCF_049309525.1. Taxonomy (NCBI): domain Eukaryota; kingdom Metazoa; phylum Chordata; class Actinopteri; order Cypriniformes; family Cyprinidae; genus Garra; species Garra rufa. The sequence goes on along the minus strand of NW_027394278.1, from coordinate 10,543,958 downwards.
ATATCATGCAATTATGACAAAAAAGGCAGAATAATGAGTTTATATCATGCAATTATGACAAAAAAGGCATAATAGTGAGTTTATATCATGCAATTATGACAAAAAAGGCAGAATAGTGAGTTTATAACACGCAATTATGACAAAAAAGTCAGAATAGTGAGTTTATATTATGCAGATATGACAAAAAAGCCAGAATAGTGAGTTTATATCATGCAATTATGACACAAAAGTCAGAACAGTTCGCTTATATCATGCAATTATGACAAAAAAGGCATAATAGTGAGATTATATCATGCAATTATGACAAAAAAGGCAGAATAGTGAGTTTATATCATGCAATTATGACAAAAAAGGCAGAACAGTGAGTTTACATCATGCAATTATGACAAGAAAGTCAGAACAGTTAATTTATATCATGCAATTATGACAAAAAAGGCAGAATAGTGAGTTTATATTATGCAATTATGACAAAAAAGTCAGAATAGTGAGTTTATATCATGCAATTATGACACGAAGGTCAGAACAGTTAGCTTATATCATGCAATAATGACAAAAAAGGCAGAATAGTGAGTTTATATTATGCAATTATGACAAAAAAGGCAGAATAGTGAGTTTATATCATGCAATTATGACAAAAAAGGCAGAATAGTGAGTTTATATCATGCAATTATGACAAAAAGTCAGAATAGTGAGTTTATATCATGCAATTATGACACGAAGGTCAGAACAGTTAGCTTATATCATGCAATTATGACAAAAAAGACAGAATAGTGAGTTTATAACATGAAATTATGACAAAAAAGGCAGAATAGTGAGTTTATATCATGCAATTATGACAAAAATGGCAGAATAGTGAGTTTATATCATGCAATTATGACACGAAGGTCAGAACAGTTCGCTTATATCATGCAATTATGAAAAAAGGCAGAATAGTGAGTTTATATCACGCAATTATGGAAAAAGGCAGAATAGTGAGTTTATATCATGCAATTATGAAAAAAAGGCAGAATAGTGAGTTTATATCATGCAATTATGACACGAAGGTCAGAACAGTTAGCTTATATCATGCAATTATGACAAAAAAGGCAGAATAGTGGGTTTATATCATGCAATTATGACAAAAAAGGCAGAATAGTGAGTTTATATCATGCAATTATGACAAAAAAGGCAGAATAGTGAGTTTATATCATGCAATTATGACACGAAGGTCAGAACAGTTAGCTTATATCATGCAATTATGACAAAAAAGGCAGAATAGTGAGTTTATATCATGCAATTATGAAAAAAAGGCAGAATAGTGAGTTTATATCATGCAATTATGAAAAAAAAAAAGGCAGAATAGTGAGTTTATATCATGCAATTATGAAAAAAAGGCAGAATAGTGAGTTTATATCATGCAATTATGAAAAAAAGGCAGAATAGTGAGTTTATATCATGCAATTATGACACGAAGGTCAGAACAGTTAGCTTATATCATGCAATTATGACAAAAAAGGCAGAATAGTGAGTTTATATCATGCAATTATGACAAAAAAGGCAGAATAGTGAGTTTATATCATGCAATTATGACAAAAAAGGCAGAATAGTGAGTTTATATCATGCAATTATGACAAAAAGTCAGAATAGTGAGTTTATATCATGCAATTATGACACGAAGGTCAGAACAGTTAGCTTATATCATGCAATTATGACAAAAAAGGCAGAATAGTGAGTTTATCTCATGCAATTATGACAAAAAGGCAGAATAGTGAGTTTATCTCATGCAATTATGACAAAAAAGGCAGAATAGTGAGTTTATATCATGCAATCATGACAAAAAGGCAGAATAGTGAGTTTATATCATGCAATTATAACAAAAAAGGCAGAATAGTGAGTTTATATCAAGCAATTATGACACGGACGTCAGAAAAGTTAGCTTATATCATGCAATTTTGACAAAAAAGGCAGAATAGTGAGTTTATATCATGCAATTATGACAAAAAAGGCAGAATAGTGAGTTTATATCATGCAATTATGACAAAAAGTCAGAATAGTGAGTTTATATCATGCAATTATGACACGAAGGTCAGAACAGTTAGCTTATATCATGCAATTATGACAAAAAAGGCAGAATAGTGAGTTTATATCATGCAATAATGACAAAAAAGGCAGAATAGTGAGTTTATATCATGCAATTATGACAAAAAAGGCAGAATAATGAGTTTATATCATGCAATTATGACAAAAAAGGCAGAATAGTGAGTTTATATCATGCAATTATGACAAAAAAGGCATAATAGTGAGTTTATATCATGCAATTATGACAAAAAAGGCAGAATAGTGAGTTTATAACATGCAATTATGACAAAAAAGTCAGAATAGTGAGTTTATATCATGCAGATATGACAAAAAAGCCAGAATAGTGAGTTTATATCATGCAATTATGCCACAAAATTCAGAACAGTTCGCTTATATCATGCAATTATGACAAAAAAAGGCAGAATAGTGAGTTTATATCATGCAATTATGACAAAAAAGGCAGAATAGTGAGTTTATATCATGCAATTATGACAAAAAAGGCAGAATAGTGAGTTTATATCATGCAATTATGACAAAAAAAGGCAGAATAGTAAGTTTATATCATGCAATTATATAGCGGAAGTCAGAACAGTTAGATTATATCATGCAATTATGACAAAAAGGCAGAATAGTGAAATTATATCATGCAATTATGACAAAAAAGGCAGAATAGTGAGTTTATATCATGCAATTATGACAAAAAAGGCAGAACAGTAAGTTTATATCATGCAATTATGACACGAAGGTCAGAATAGTGAGCTTATATCATGCAATTATGACAAGAAAGTCAGAACAGTTAGCTTATATCATGCAATTATGACAAAAAAAGGCAGAATAGTGAGTTCATATCATGCAATTATGACAAAAAAGGCAGAATAGTGAGTTTATATCAAGCAATTATGACAAAAAAAGGCAGAATAGTAAGTTTATATCATGCAATTATGAAGCGAAAGTCAGAACAGTTAGCTTATATCATGCAATTATGACAAAAAAGGCAGAATAGTGAGTTTATATTATGCAATTATGACAAAAAAGTCAGAATAGAGAGTTTATATCATGCAATTATGACACGAAGGTCAGAACAGTTAGCTTATATCATGCAATTATGACAAAAAAGGCAGAATAGTGAGTTTATATCATGCAATTATGACAAAAAAGGCAGAATAGTGAGTTTATATCATGCAATTATGACAAAAAAGGCAGAATAGTGAGTTTATATCATGCAATTATGACAAAAAGTCAGAATAGTGAGTTTATATCATGCAATTATGACACGAAGGTCAGAACAGTTAGCTTATATCATGCAATTATGACAAAAAAGGCAGAATAGTGTGTTTATATCATGCAATTATGACAAAAAAGACAGAATAGTGAGTTTATAACATGAAATTATGACAAAAAAGGCAGAATAGTGAGTTTATATCATGCAATTATGACACGAAGGTCAGAACAGTTAGCTTATATCATGCAATTATGACAAAAAAGGCACAATAGTGAGTTTATATCATGCAATTATGACAAAAAAGGCAGAATAGTGAGTTTATATCATGCAATTATGACAAAAAAAGGCAGTATAGTGAGTTTATATCATGCAATTATGACAAAAAGTCAGAATAGTGAGTTTATATCATGCAATTATGACACGAAGGTCAGAACAGTTAGCTTATATCATGCAATTATGACAAAAAAGGCAGAATAGTGAGTTTATCTCATGCAATTATGACAAAAAAGGCAGAATAGTGATTTTTTTCTCATGCAATTATGACAAAAAAAGGCAGAATAGTGAGTTTATATCATGCAATCATGACAAAAAGGCAGAATAGTGAGTTTATATCATGCAATTATAACAAAAAAGGCAGAATAGTGAGTTTATATCAAGCAATTATGACACGGACGTCAGAAAAGTTAGCTTATATCATGCAATTTTGACAAAAAAGGCAGAATAGTGAGTTTATATCATGCAATTATGACAAAAAAGGCAGAACAGTGAGTTTATATCATGCAATTATGACAAAAAGTCAGAATAGTGAGTTTATATCATGCAATTATGACACGAAGGTCAGAACAGTTAGCTTATATCATGCAATTATGACAAAAAAGGCAGAATAGTGAGTTTATATCATGCAATTATGACAAAAAAGGCAGAATAATGAGTTTATATCATGCAATTATGACAAAAAAGGCATAATAGTGAGTTTATATCATGCAATTATGACAAAAAAGGCAGAATAGTGAGTTTATAACACGCAATTATGACAAAAAAGTCAGAATAGTGAGTTTATATTATGCAGATATGACAAAAAAGCCAGAATAGTGAGTTTATATCATGCAATTATGACACAAAAGTCAGAACAGTTCGCTTATATCATGCAATTATGACAAAAAAGGCATAATAGTGAGATTATATCATGCAATTATGACAAAAAAGGCAGAATAGTGAGTTTATATCATGCAATTATGACAAAAAAGGCAGAACAGTGAGTTTACATCATGCAATTATGACAAGAAAGTCAGAACAGTTAATTTATATCATGCAATTATGACAAAAAAGGCAGAATAGTAAGTTTATATCATGCAATTATGAAACGAAAGTCAGAACAGTTAGCTTATATCATGCAATTATGACAAAAAAAGGCAGAATAGTGAGTTTATATTATGCAGTTATGACAAAAAAGGCAGAATAGTGAGTTTATATCATGCAATTATGACAAAAAAAGGCAGAACAGTGAGTTTATATCAAGCAATTAAGACAAGAAAGTCAGAACAGTTAGCTTATATCTTGCAATTATGACAAAAAAGGCAGAATAGTGAGTTTATATCATGCAATTATGACAAAAAAGGCAGAATACTAAGTTTATATCATGCAATTATGAAACGAAAGTCAGAACAGTTAGCTTATATCTTGCAATTATGACAAAAAAGGCAGAATAGTGAGTTTATATTATGCAATTATGACAAAAAAGTCAGAATAGTGAGTTTATATCATGCAATTATGACACGAAGGTCAGAACAGTTAGCTTATATCATGCAATTATGACAAAAAAGGCAGAATAGTGAGTTTATATCATGCAATTATGACAAAAAAGTCAGAATAGTGAGTTTATCTAATGCAATTATGACAAAAAAGGAAGAATAGTGAGTTTATATCATGCAATTATAACAAAAAAAGGCAGAATAGTGAGTTTATATCAAGCAATTATGACACGGAAGTCAGAACAGTTAGCTTATATCATGCAATTTTGACAAAAAAGGCAGAATAGTGAGTTTATATCATGCAATTATGACAAAAAAGGCAGAATAGTGAGTTTATATCATACAATTATGACAAAAAGTCAGAATAGTGAGTTTATATCATGCAATTATGACACGAAGGTCAGAACAGTTAGCTTATATCATGCAATTATGACAAAAAAGGCCGAATAGTGAGTTTATATCATGCAATTATGACAGAAAAGGCAGAATAGTGAGTTTATATCATGTAATTATGACAAAAAAGGCAGAATAGTGAGTTTATATCATACAATTATGACAAAAAGTCAGAATAGTGAGTTTATATCATGCAATTATGACACGAAGGTCAGAACAGTTAGCTTATATCATGCAATTATGACAAAAAAGGCAGAATAGTGAGTTTATATCATGCAATTATGACAAAAAAGGCAGAATAGTGAGTTTATATCATGCAATTATGACACAAAAGTCAGAACAGTTCGCTTATATCATGCAATTATGAAAAAAAGGCAGAATAGTGAGTTTATATCATGCAATTATGACATAAAAGGCATAAAAGTATGTTTATATCATGCAATTATGACAAAAAAGGCATAATAGTGAGTTTATATCATGCAATTATGACACGGACGTCAGAAAAGTTAGCTTATATCATGCAATTTTGACAAAAAAGGCAGAATAGTGAGTTTATATCATGCAATTATGACAAAAAAGGCAGAATAGTGAGTTTATATCATGCAATTATGACAAAAAGTCAGAATAGTGAGTTTATATCATGCAATTATGACACGAAGGTCAGAACAGTTAGCTTATATCATGCAATTATGACAAAAAAGGCAGAATAGTGAGTTTATATCATGCAATTATGACAAAAAAGGCAGAATAATGAGTTTATATCATGCAATTATGACAAAAAAGGCATAATAGTGAGTTTATATCATGCAATTATGACAAAAAAGGCAGAATAGTGAGTTTATAACACGCAATTATGACAAAAAAGTCAGAATAGTGAGTTTATATTATGCAGATATGACAAAAAAGCCAGAATAGTGAGTTTATATCATGCAATAATGACACAAAAGTCAGAACAGTTCGCTTATATCATGCAATTATGAAAAAAAGGCATAATAGTGAGATTATATCATGCAATTATGACAAAAAAGGCAGAATAGTGAGTTTATATCATGCAATTATGACAAAAAAGGCAGAACAGTGAGTTTACATCATGCAATTATGACAAGAAAGTCAGAACAGTTAATTTATATCATGCAATTATGACAAAAAAGGCAGAATAGTAAGTTTATATCATGCAATTATGAAACGAAAGTCAGAACAGTTAGCTTATATCATGCAATTATGACAAAAAAGGCAGAATAGTGAGTTTATATTATGCAGTTATGACAAAAAAGGCAGAATAGTGAGTTTATATCATGCAATTATGACAAAAAAGGCAGAACAGTGAGTTTATATCAAGCAATTAAGACAAGAAAGTCAGAACAGTTAGCTTATATCTTGCAATTATGACAAAAAAGGCAGAATAGTGAGTTTATATCATGCAATTATGACAAAAAAGGCAGAATACTAAGTTTATATCATGCAATTATGAAACGAAAGTCAGAACAGTTAGCTTATATCTTGCAATTATGACAAAAAAGGCAGAATAGTGAGTTTATATTATGCAATTATGACAAAAAAGTCAGAATAGTGAGTTTATATCATGCAATTATGACACGAAGGTCAGAACAGTTAGCTTATATCATGCAATTATGACAAAAAAGGCAGAATAGTGAGTTTATATCATGCAATTATGACAAAAAAGTCAGAATAGTGAGTTTATCTAATGCAATTATGACAAAAAAGGAAGAATAGTGAGTTTATATCATGCAATTATAACAAAAAAGGCAGAATAGTGAGTTTATATCAAGCAATTATGACACGGAAGTCAGAACAGTTAGCTTATATCATGCAATTTTGACAAAAAAGGCAGAATAGTGAGTTTATATCATGCAATTATGACAAAAAAGGCAGAATAGTGAGTTTATATCATACAATTATGACAAAAAGTCAGAATAGTGAGTTTATATCATGCAATTATGACACGAAGGTCAGAACAGTTAGCTTATATCATGCAATTATGACAAAAAAGGCCGAATAGTGAGTTTATATCATGCAATTATGACAGAAAAGGCAGAATAGTGAGTTTATATCATGTAATTATGACAAAAAAGGCAGAATAGTGAGTTTATATCATACAATTATGACAAAAAGTCAGAATAGTGAGTTTATATCATGCAATTATGACACAAAGGTCAGAACAGTTAGCTTATATCATGCAATTATGACAAAAAAGGCAGAATAGTGAGTTTATATCATGCAATTATGACAAAAAAGGCAGAATAGTGAGTTTATATCATGCAATTATGACACAAAAGTCAGAACAGTTCGCTTATATCATGCAATTATGAAAAAAGGCAGAATAGTGAGTTTATATCATGCAATTATGACATAAAAGGCATAAAAGTATGTTTATATCATGCAATTATGACAAAAAAGGCATAATAGTGAGTTTATATCATGCAATTATGACAAAAAAGGCAGAATAGTGAGTTTATATCATGCAATTATGACAAAAAAGGCAGAACAGTGAGTTTATATCATGCAATTCTGTCAAGAAAGTCAGAACAGTTAGCTTATATCATGCAATTACGACAAAAAGGGCAGAATAGTAAGTTTATATCATGCAATTATGAAACGAAAGTCAGAACAGTTAGCTTATATCATGCAATTATGAAAAAAAGGCAGAATAGTGAGTTTATATCATGCAATTATGACAAAAAAGTCAGAATAGTGAGCTTTTATCATGCAATTATGACACGAAGGTCAGAACAGTTAGCTTATATCATGCAATTATGACAAAAAAGGCAGAATAGTTAGTTTATATCATGCAATTATGAAAAAAAGGCAGAATAGTGAGTTTATATCATGCAATTATGACAAAAAAAGGCAGAATAGTAAGTTTATATCATGCAATTATATAGCGGAAGTCAGAACAGTTAGATTATATCATGCAATTATGACAAAAAAGGCAGAATAGTGAGTTTATATTATGCAATTATGACAAAAAAGTCAGAATAGTGAGTTTATATCATGCAATTATGACACGAAGGTCAGAACAGTTAGCTTATATCATGCAATTATGACAAAAAGGCAGAATAGTGAGTTTATATCATGCAATTATGACAAAAAAGGCAGAATAGTGAGTTTATATCATGCAATTATGACAAAAAAGGCAGAATAGTGAGTTTATATCATGCAATTATGACAAAAAAGGCAGAATAGTGTGTTTATATCATGCAATTATGACAAAAAAAGACAGAATAGTGAGTTTATAACATGAAATTATGACAAAAAAAGGCAGAATAGTGAGTTTATATCATGCAATTATGAAAAAAAGGCAGAATAGTGAGTTTATATCATGCAATTATGAAAAAAAGGCAGAATAGTGAGTTTATATCATGCAATTATGACAAAAAAGGCAGAACAGTTAGCTTATATCATGCAATTATGACACGAAGGTCAGAATAGTGAGCTTATATCATGAAATTATGACAAGAAAGTCAGAACAGTTAGCTTATATCATGCAATTATGACAAAAAAAGGCAGAATAGTGAGTTTATATCATGCAATTGTGACAAAAAAGGCAGAATAGTGAGTTTATATCATGCAATTATGACAAAAAAAGGCAGAATAGTAAGTTTATATCATGCAATTATGAAGCGAAAGTCAGAACAGTTAGCTTATATCATGCAATTATGACAAAAAAGGCAGAATAGTGAGTTTATATTATGCAATTATGACAAAAAAGTCAGAATAGTGAGTTTATATCATGCAATTATGACACGAAGGTCAGAACAGTTAGCTTATATCATGCAATTATGACAAAAAGGCAGAATAGTGAGTTTATATCATGCAATTATGACAAAAAAGGCAGAATAGTGAGTTTATATCATGCAATTATGACAAAAAAGGCAGAATAGTGAGTGTATATCATGCAATTATGACAAAAAGTCAGAATAGTTAGCTTATATCATGCAATTATGACAAAAAAGGCAGAATAGTGTGTTTATATCATGCAATTATGACAAAAAAGACAGAATAGTGAGTTTATATCATGCAATTATGAAAAAAAGGCAGAATAGTGAGTTTATATCATGCAATTATGAAAAAAAAGGCAGAATAGTGAGTTTATATCATGCAATTATGAAAAAAAGGCAGAATAGTGAGTTTATATCATGCAATTATGACAAAAAGGCAGAATAGTGAAATTATATCATGCAATTATGACAAAAAAGGCATAATAGTATGTTTATATCATGCAATTATGACAAAAAGGCAGAATAGTGAGTTTATATCATGCAATTATGACAAAAAAGGCAGAATAGTGAGTTTATATCATGCAATTATGACAATAAAGGCAGAATAGAGAGTTTATATCATGCAATTATGACAAAAAGTCAGAATAGTTAGCTTATATCATGCAATTATGACAAAAAGGCAGAATAGTGTGTTTATATCATGCAATTATGACAAAAAAGACAGAATAGTGAGTTTATAACATGAAATTATGACAAAAAAGGCAGAATAGTGAGTTTATATCATGCAATTATGACAAAAATGGCAGAATAGTGAGTTTATATCATGCAATTATGACACGAAGGTCAGAACAGTTCGCTTATATCATGCAATTATGAAAAAAAGGCAGAATAGTGAGTTTATATCATGCAATTATGAAAAAAAGGCAGAATAGTGAGTTTATATCATGCAATTATGAAAAAAAGGCAGAATAGTGAGTTTATATCATGCAATTATGACAAAAAGGCAGAATAGTGAAATTATATCATGCAATTATGACAAAAAAGGCATAATAGTATGTTTATATCATGCAATTATGACAAAAAAGGCAGAATAGTGAGTTTATATCATGCAATTATGACAAAAAAGGCAGAACAGTTAGCTTATATCATGCAATTATGACACGAAGGTCAGAATAGTGAGCTTATATCATGCAATTATGACAAGAAAGTCAGAACAGTTAGCTTATATCATGCAATTATGACAAAAAAAGGCAGAATAGTGAGTTTATATCATGCAATTGTGACAAAAAAGGCAGAATAGTGAGTTTATATCATGCAATTATGACAAAAAAAGGCAGAATAGTAAGTTTATATCATGCAATTATGAAGCGAAAGTCAGAACAGTTAGCTTATATCATGCAATTATGACAAAAAAGGCAGAATAGTGAGTTTATATTATGCAATTATGACAAAAAAGTCAGAATAGTGAGTTTATATCATGCAATTATGACACGAAGGTCAGAACAGTTAGCTTATATCATGCAATTATGACAAAAAGGCAGAATAGTAAGTTTATATCATGCAATTATGACAAAAAAGGCAGAATAGTGAGTTTATATCATGCAATTATGACAAAAAAGGCAGAATAGTGAGTTTATATCATGCAATTATGACAAAAAGTCAGAATAGTTAGCTTATATCATGCAATTATGACAAAAAAGGCAGAATAGTGTGTTTATATCATGCAATTATGACAAAAAAGACAGAATAGTGAGTTTATATCATGCAATTATGACAAAAAAGGCAGAATAGTGAGTTTATATCATGCAATTATGACAAAAAAAGGCAGAATAGTAAGTTTATATCATGCAATTATGAAGCGAAAGTCAGAACAGTTAGCTTATATCATGCAATTATGACAAAAAAGGCAGAATAGTGAGTTTATATTATGCAATTATGACAAAAAAGTCAGAATAGTGAGTTTATATCATGCAATTATGACACGAAGGTCAGAACAGTTAGCTTATATCATGCAATTATGACAAAAAGGCAGAATAGTGAGTTTATATCATGCAATTATGACAAAAAAGGCAGAATAGTGAGTTTATATCATGCAATTATGACAAAAAAGGCAGAATAGTGAGTTTATATCATGCAATTATGACAAAAAGTCAGAATAGTTAGCTTATATCATGCAATTATGACAAAAAAGGCAGAATAGTGTGTTTATATCAGGCAATTATGACAAAAAAGACAGAATAGTGAGTTTATAACATGAAATTATGACAAAAAAGGCAGAATAGTGAGTTTATATCATGCAATTATGACAAAAATGGCAGAATAGTGAGTTTATATCATGCAATTATGACACGAAGCTCAGAACAGTTCGCTTATATCATGCAATTATGAAAAAAGGCAGAATAGTGAGTTTATATCATGCAATTATGAAAAAAAGGCAGAATAGTGAGTTTATATCATGCAATTATGAAAAAAAGGCAGAATAGTGAGTTTATATCATGCAATTATGACAAAAAGGCAGAATAGTGAAATTATATCATGCAATTATGACAAAAAAGGCATAATAGTATGTTTATATCATGCAATTATGACAAAAAAGGCAGAATAGTGAGTTTATATCATGCAATTATGACAAAAAAGGCAGAAGAGTAAGTTTATATCATGCAATTAAGACACGAAGGTCAGAATAGTGAGCTTATATCATGCAATTATGACAAGAAAGTCAGAACAGTTAGCTTATATCATGCAATTATGACAAAAAAAGGCAGAATAGTGAGTTCATATCATGCAATTATGACAAAAAAGGCAGAATAGTGAGTTTATATCATGCAATTATGACAAAAAAAAGGCAGAATAGTAAGTTTATATCATGCAATTATGAAGCGAAAGTCAGAACAGTTAGCTTATATCATGCAATAATGACAAAAAAGGCAGAATAGTGAGTTTATATTATGCAATTATGACAAAAAAGTCAGAATAGTGAGTTTATATCATGCAATTATGACACGAAGGTCAGAACAGTTAGCTTATATCATGCAATAATGACAAAAAAGGCAGAATAGTGAGTTTATATTATGCAATTATGACAAAAAAGGCAGAATAGTGAGTTTATATCATGCAATTATGACAAAAAAGGCAGAATAGTGAGTTTATATCATGCAATTATGACAAAAAGTCAGAATAGTGAGTTTATATCATGCAATTATGACACGAAGGTCAGAACAGTTAGCTTATATCATGCAATTATGACAAAAAAGACAGAATAGTGAGTTTATAACATGAAATTATGACAAAAAAGGCAGAATAGTGAGTTTATATCATGCAATTATGACAAAAATGGCAGAATAGTGAGTTTATATCATGCAATTATGACACGAAGGTCAGAACAGTTCGCTTATATCATGCAATTATGAAAAAAGGCAGAATAGTGAGTTTATATCACGCAATTATGGAAAAAGGCAGAATAGTGAGTTTATATCATGCAATTATGAAAAAAAGGCAGAATAGTGAGTTTATATCATGCAATTATGACACGAAGGTCAGAACAGTTAGCTTATATCATGCAATTATGACAAAAAAGGCAGAATAGTGGGTTTATATCATGCAATTATGACAAAAAAGGCAGAATAGTGAGTTTATATCATGCAATTATGACAAAAAAGGCAGAATAGTGAGTTTATATCATGCAATTATGACACGAAGGTCAGAACAGTTAGCTTATATCATGCAATTATGACAAAAAAGGCAGAATAGTGAGTTTATATCATGCAATTATGAAAAAAAGGCAGAATAGTGAGTTTATATCATGCAATTATGAAAAAAAGGCAGAATAGTGAGTTTATATCATGCAATTATGAAAAAAAGGCAGAATAGTGAGTTTATATCATGCAATTATGAAAAAAAGGCAGAATAGTGAGTTTATATCATGCAATTATGACACGAAGGTCAGAACAGTTAGCTTATATCATGCAATTATGACAAAAAAGGCAGAATAGTGAGTTTATATCATGCAATTATGACAAAAAAGGCAGAATAGTGAGTTTATATCATGCAATTATGACAAAAAAGGCAGAATAGTGAGTTTATATCATGCAATTATGACAAAAAGTCAGAATAGTGAGTTTATATCATGCAATTATGACACGAAGGTCAGAACAGTTAGCTTATATCATGCAATTATGACAAAAAAGGCAGAATAGTGAGTTTATCTCATGCAATTATGACAAAAAAGGCAGAATAGTGAGTTTATCTCATGCAATTATGACAAAAAAGGCAGAATAGTGAGTTTATATCATGCAATCATGACAAAAAGGCAGAATAGTGAGTTTATATCATGCAATTATAACAAAAAAGGCAGAATAGTGAGTTTATATCAAGCAATTATGACACGGACGTCAGAAAAGTTAGCTTATATCATGCAATTTTGACAAAAAAGGCAGAATAGTGAGTTTATATCATGCAATTATGACAAAAAAGGCAGAATAGTGAGTTTATATCATGCAATTATGACAAAAAGTCAGAATAGTGAGTTTATATCATGCAATTATGACACGAAGGTCAGAACAGTTAGCTTATATCATGCAATTATGACAAAAAAGGCAGAATAGTGAGTTTATATCATGCAATAATGACAAAAAAGGCAGAATAGTGAGTTTATATCATGCAATTATGACAAAAAAGGCAGAATAATGAGTTTATATCATGCAATTATGACAAAAAAGGCAGAATAGTGAGTTTATATCATGCAATTATGACAAAAAAGGCATAATAGTGAGTTTATATCATGCAATTATGACAAAAAAGGCAGAATAGTGAGTTTATAACATGCAATTATGACAAAAAAGTCAGAATAGTGAGTTTATATCATGCAGATATGACAAAAAAGCCAGAATAGTGAGTTTATATCATGCAATTATGCCACAAAATTCAGAACAGTTCGCTTATATCATGCAATTATGACAAAAAAAGGCAGAATAGTGAGTTTATATCATGCAATTATGACAAAAAAGGCAGAATAGTGAGTTTATATCATGCAATTATGACAAAAAAGGCAGAATAGTGAGTTTATATCATGCAATTATGACAAAAAAAGGCAGAATAGTAAGTTTATATCATGCAATTATATAGCGGAAGTCAGAACAGTTAGATTATATCATGCAATTATGACAAAAAAGGCATAATAGTATGTTTATATCATGCAATTATGACAAAAAAGGCAGAATAGTGAGTTTATATCATGCAATTATGACAAAAAAGGCAGAACAGTAAGTTTATATCATGCAATTATGACACGAAGGTCAGAATAGTGAGCTTATATCATGCAATTATGACAAGAAAGTCAGAACAGTTAGCTTATATCATGCAATTATGACAAAAAAAGGCAGAATAGTGAGTTCATATCATGCAATTATGACAAAAAAGGCAGAATAGTGAGTTTATATCAAGCAATTATGACAAAAAAAGGCAGAATAGTAAGTTTATATCATGCAATTATGAAGCGAAAGTCAGAACAGTTAGCTTATATCATGCAATTATGACAAAAAAGGCAGAATAGTGAGTTTATATTATGCAATTATGACAAAAAAGTCAGAATAGTGAGTTTATATCATGCAATTATGACACGAAGGTCAGAACAGTTAGCTTATATCATGCAATTATGACAAAAAAGGCAGAATAGTGAGTTTATATCATGCAATTATGACAAAAAAGGCAGAATAGTGAGTTTATATCATGCAATTATGACAAAAAAGGCAGAATAGTGAGTTTATATCATGCAATTATGACAAAAAGTCAGAATAGTGAGTTTATATCATGCAATTATGACACGAAGGTCAGAACAGTTAGCTTATATCATGCAATTATGACAAAAAAGGCAGAATAGTGTGTTTATATCATGCAATTATGACAAAAAAGACAGAATAGTGAGTTTATAACATGAAATTATGACAAAAAAGGCAGAATAGTGAGTTTATATCATGCAATTATGACACGAAGGTCAGAACAGTTAGCTTATATCATGCAATTATGACAAAAAAGTCAGAATAGTGAGTTTATATCATGCAGATATGACAAAAAAGCCAGAATAGTGAGTTTATATCATGCAATTATGCCACAAAATTCAGAACAGTTCGCTTATATCATGCAATTATGACAAAAAAAGGCAGAATAGTGAGTTTATATCATGCAATTATGACAAAAAAGGCAGAATAGTGAGTTTATATCATGCAATTATGACAAAAAAGGCAGAATAGTGAGTTTATATCATGCAATTATGACAAAAAAAGGCAGAATAGTAAGTTTATATCATGCAATTATATAGCGGAAGTCAGAACAGTTAGATTATATCATGCAATTATGACAAAAAAGGCATAATAGTATGTTTATATCATGCAATTATGACAAAAAAGGCAGAATAGTGAGTTTATATCATGCAATTATGACAAAAAAGGCAGAACAGTAAGTTTATATCATGCAATTATGACACGAAGGTCAGAATAGTGAGCTTATTTCATGCAATTATGACAAGAAAGTCAGAACAGTTAGCTTATATCATGCAATTATGACAAAAAAAGGCAGAATAGTGAGTTCATATCATGCAATTATGACAAAAAAGGCAGAATAGTGAGTTTATATCAAGCAATTATGACAAAAAAAGGCAGAATAGTAAGTTTATATCATGCAATTATGAAGCGAAAGTCAGAACAGTTAGCTTATATCATGCAATTATGACAAAAAAGGCAGAATAGTGAGTTTATATTATGCAATTATGACAAAAAAGTCAGAATAGTGAGTTTATATCATGCAATTATGACACGAAGGTCAGAACAGTTAGCTTATATCATGCAATTATGACAAAAAAGGCAGAATAGTGAGTTTATATCATGCAATTATGACAAAAAAGGCAGAATAGTGAGTTTATATCATGCAATTATGACAAAAAAGGCAGAATAGTGAGTTTATATCATGCAATTATGACAAAAAGTCAGAATAGTGAGTTTATATCATGCAATTATGACACGAAGGTCAGAACAGTTAGCTTATATCATGCAATTATGACAAAAAAGGCAGAATAGTGTGTTTATATCATGCAATTATGACAAAAAAGACAGAATAGTGAGTTTATAACATGAAATTATGACAAAAAAGGCAGAATAGTGAGTTTATATCATGCAATTATGACACGAAGGTCAGAACAGTTAGCTTATATCATGCAATTATGACAAAAAAGGCAGAATAGTGTGTTTATATCATGCAATTATGACAAAAAAGACAGAATAGTGAGTTTATAACATGAAATTATGACAAAAAAGGCAGAATAGTGAGTTTATATCATGCAATTATGACAAAAAAGACAGAATAGTGAGTTTATAACATGAAATTAGGACAAAAAAGGCAGAATAGTGAGTTTATATCATGCAATTATGACAAAAAAGACAGAATAGTGAGTTTATAACATGAAATTATGACAAAAAAGGCAGAATAGTGAGTTTATATCATGCAATTATGACAAAAACGGCAGAATAGTGTGTTTATATCATGCAATTATGACAAAAAAAGACAGAATAGTGAGTTTATAACATGAAATTATGACAAAAAAGGCAGAATAGTGAGTTTATATCATGCAATTATGACAAAAATGGCAGAATAGTGAGTTTATATCATGCAATTATGACAAAAAGTCAGAATAGTGAGTTTATATCATGCAATTATGACACGAAGGTCAGAACAGTTCGCTTATATCATGCAATTATGAAAAAAGGCAGAATAGTGAGTTTATATCATGCAATTATGAAAAAAAGGCAGAATAGTGAGTTTATATCATGCAATTATGAAAAAAAGGCAGAATAGTGAGTTTATATCATGCAATTATGACACGAAGGTCAGAACAGTTAGCTTATATCATGCAATTATGACAAAAAAGGCACAATAGTGAGTTTATATCATGCAATTATGACAAAAAAGGCAGAATAGTGAGTTTATATCATGCAATTATGACAAAAAAAGGCAGAATAGTGAGTTTATATCATGCAATTATGACAAAAAGTCAGAATAGTGAGTTTATATCATGCAATTATGACACGAAGGTCAGAACAGTTAGCTTATATCATGCAATTATGACAAAAAAGGCAGAATAGTGAGTTTATCTCATGCAATTATGACAAAAAAGGCAGAATAGTGATTTTTTTCTCATGCAATTATGACAAAAAAAGGCAGAATAGTGAGTTTATATCATGCAATCATGACAAAAAGGCAGAATAGTGAGTTTATATCATGCAATTATAACAAAAAAGGCAGAATAGTGAGTTTATATCAAGCAATTATGACACGGACGTCAGAAAAGTTAGCTTATATCATGCAATTTTGACAAAAAAGGCAGAATAGTGAGTTTATATCATGCAATTATGACAAAAAAGGCAGAATAGTGAGTTTATATCATGCAATTATGACAAAAAGTCAGAATAGTGAGTTTATATCATGCAATTATGACACGAAGGTCAGAACAGTTAGCTTATATCATGCAATTATGACAAAAAAGGCAGAATAGTGAGTTTATATCATGCAATTATGACAAAAAGTCAGATTAGTGAGTTTATATCATGCAATTATGACAAAAAGTCAGAATAGTGAGTTTATATCATGCAATTATGACACGAAGGTCAGAACAGTTAGCTTATATCATGCAATTATGACAAAAAAGGCAGAATAGTGAGTTTATATCATGCAATTATGACAAAAAAGGCAGAATAGTGAGTTTATATCATGCAATTATGACAAAAAGTCAGAATAGTTAGCTTATATCATGCAATTATGACAAAAAAGGCAGAATAGTGAGTTTATATCATGCAATTATGACAAAAAAAGGCAGATTAGTGAGTTTATATCATGCAATAATGACACAAAAGTCAGAACAGTTCGCTTATATCATCCAATTATGAAAAAAAGGCAGAATAGTGAGTTTATATCATGCAATTATGACAAAAAAGGCAGAATAGTGAGTTTATATCATGCAATTATGACAAAAAAAAGGCAGATTAGTGAGTTTATATCATGCAATAATGACACAAAAGTCAGAACAGTTAGCTTATATCATGCAATTACGACAAAAAAGGCAGAATAGTAAGTTTATATCATGCAATTATGAAACAAAAGTCAGAACAGTTAGCTTATATCATGCAATTATGAAAAAAAGGCAGAATAGTGAGTTTATATCATGCAATTATGACAAAAAAGTCAGAATAATGAGTTCATATCATGCAATTATGACACGAAGGTCAGAACAGTTAGCTTATATCATGCAATTATGACAAAAAAGTCAGAATAGTGAGTTTATATCATGCAATTATGACAAAAAAGTCAGAATAGTGAGTTTATCTCATGCAATTATGACAAAAAAGGCAGAATAGTGAGTTTATATCATGCAATTATGTCAAAAAAGGCAGAATAGTGAGTTTATATCATGCAATCATGACAAAAAGGCAGAATAGTGAGTTTATATCATGCAATTATAACAAAAAAGGCAGAATAGTGAGTTTATATCAAGCAATTATGACACGGAAGTCAGAACAGTTAGCTTATATCATGCAATTTTGACAAAAAAGGCAGAATAGTGAGTTTATATCATGCAATTATGACAAAAAGGCAGAATAGTGAAATTATATCATGCAATTATGACAAGAAAGAAAGAACAGTAAGTTTATATCATGCAATTATGACACGAAGGTCAGAATAGTGAGCTTATATCATGCAATTATGACAAGAAAGTCAGAACAGTTAGCTTATATCATGCAATTATGACAAAAAAAGGCAGAATAGTGAGTTTATATCATGCAATTGTGACAAAAAAGGCAGAATAGTGAGTTTATATCATGCAATTATGACAAAAAAGTCAGAATAGTGAGTTTATCTAATGCAATTATGACAAAAAAGGCAGAATAGTGAGTTTCTATCATGCAATTACAACAAAAAAGGCAGAATAGTGAGTTTATATCAAGCAATTATGACACGGAAGTCAGAACAGTTAGCTTATATCATGCAATTTTGACAAAAAAGGCAGAATAGTGAGTTTATATCATGCAATTATGACAAAAAAGGCAGAATAGTGAGTTTATATCATACAATTATGACAAAAAGTCAGAATAGTGAGTTTATATCATGCAATTATGACACGAAGGTCAGAACAGTTAGCTGATATCATGCAATTATGACAAAAAAGGCCGAATAGTGAGTTCATATCATGCAATTATGACAGAAAAGGCAGAATAGTGAGTTTATATCATGTAATTATGACAAAAAAGGCAGAATAGTGAGTTTATATCATACAATTATGACAAAAAGTCAGAATAGTGAGTTTATATCATGCAATTATGACACGAAGGTCAGAACAGTTAGCTTATATCATGCAATTATGACAAAAAAGGCCGAATAGTGAGTTTATATCATGCAAATATGACAGAAAAGGCAGAATAGTGAGTTTATATCATGTAATTATGACAAAAAAGGCAGAATAGTGAGTTTATATCATGCAATTATGACAAAAAAAGGCAGAATAGTGAGTTTATATCATGCAATTATGACACAAAAGTCAGAACAGTTCGCTTATATCATGCAATTATGAGAAAAAAAGGCAGAATAGTGAGTTTATATCATGCAATTATGACAAAAAAGGCATAAAAGTATGTTTATATCATGCAATTATGACAAAAAAGGCATAATAGTGAGTTTATATCATGCAATTATGACAAAAAAGGCAGAATAGTGAGTTTATATCATGCAATTATGACAAAAAAGGCAGAACAGTGAGTTTATATCATGCAATTCTGTCAAGAAAGTCAGAACAGTTAGCTTATATCATGCAATTACGACAAAAAGGGCAGAATAGTAAGTTTATATCATGCAATTATGAAACGAAAGTCAGAACAGTTAGCTTATATCATGCAATTATGAAAAAAAGGCAGAATAGTGAGTTTATATCATGCAATTATGACAAAAAAGTCAGAATAGTGAGCTTATATCATGCAATTATGACACGAAGGTCAGAACAGTTAGCTTATATCATGCAATTATGATAAAAAAGACAGAATAGTTAGTTTATATCATGCAATTATGACAAAAAAGTCAGAATAGTGAGCTTATATCAAGCAATTATGACACGGAAGTCAGAACAGTTAGCTTATATCATGCAATTTTGACAAAAAAGGCAGAATAGTGAGTTTATATCATGCAATTATGACAAAAAGGCAGAATAGTGAAATTATATCATGCAATTATGACAAAAAAGGCATAATAGTATGTTTATATCATGCAATTATGACAAAAAAGGCAGAATAGTGAGTTTATATCATGCAATTATGACAAAAAAGGCAGAAGAGTAAGTTTATATCATGCAATTATGACACGGAGGTCAGAATAGTGAGCTTATATCATGCAATTATGACAAGAAAGTCAGAACAGTTAGCTTATATCATGCAATTATGACAAAAAAAGGCAGAATAGTGAGTTTATATCATGCAATTATGACAAAAAAGGCAGAATAGTGAGTTTATATCATGCAATTATGACAAAAAAGGCAGAATAGTGAGTTTATATCATGCAATTATGACACGAAGGTCAGAACAGTTAGCTGATATCATGCAATTATGACAAAAAAGGCCGAATAGTGAGTTTATATCATGCAATTATGACAGAAAAGGCAGAATAGTGAGTTTATATCATGTAATTATGACAAAAAAGGCAGAATAGTGAGTTTATATCATACAATTATGACAAAAAGTCAGAATAGTGAGTTTATATCATGCAATTATGACACGAAGGTCAGAACAGTTAGCTTATATCATGAAATTATGACAAAAAAGGCCGAATAGTGAGTTTATATCATGCAAATATGACAGAAAAGGCAGAATAGTGAGTTTATATCATGTAATTATGACAAAAAAGGCAGAATAGTGAGTTTATATCATGCAATTATGACAAAAAAAGGCAGAATAGTGAGTTTATATCATGCAATTATGACACAAAAGTCAGAACAGTTCGCTTATATCATGCAATTATGAGAAAAAAAGGCAGAATAGTGAGTTTATATCATGCAATTATGACAAAAAAGGCATAAAAGTATGTTTATATCATGCAATTATGACAAAAAAGGCATAATAGTGAGTTTATATCATGCAATTATGACAAAAAAGGCAGAATAGTGAGTTTATATCATGCAATTATGACAAAAAAGGCAGAACAGTGAGTTTATATCATGCAATTCTGTCAAGAAAGTCAGAACAGTTAGCTTATATCATGCAATTACGACAAAAAGGGCAGAATAGTAAGTTTATATCATGCAATTATGAAACGAAAGTCAGAACAGTTAGCTTATATCATGCAATTATGAAAAAAAGGCAGAATAGTGAGTTTATATCATGCAATTATGACAAAAAAGTCAGAATAGTGAGCTTATATCATGCAATTATGACAAAAAAGGCAGAATAGTGAGTTTATATTATGCAATTATGACAAAAAAGTCAGAATAGTGAGTGTATATCATGCAATTATGACACGAAGGTCAGAACAGTTAGCTTATATCATGCAATTATGACAAAAAAGGCAGAATAGTGAGTTTATATCATGCAATTATGACAAAAAAGGCAGAATAGTGAGTTTATATCATGCAATTATGACAAAAAAGGCAGAATGGTGAGTTTATATCATGCAATTATGACAAAAAGTCAGAATAGTGAGTTTATATCATGCAATTATGACACGAAGGTCAGAACAGTTAGCTTATATCATGCAATTATGACAAAAAAGGCAGAATAGTGAGTTTATATCATGCAATTATGACAAAAAAGGCAGAATAGTGAGTTTATATCATGCAATTATGACAAAAAGTCAGAATAGTTAGCTTATATCATGCAATTATGACAAAAAAGGCAGAATAGTGAGTTTATATCATGCAATTATGACAAAAAAAGGCAGATTAGTGAGTTTATATCATGCAATAATGACACAAAAGTCAGAACAGTTCGCTTATATCATCCAATTATGAAAAAAAGGCAGAATAGTGAGTTTATATCATGCAATTATGACAAAAAGGCAGAATAGTGAGTTTATATCATGCAATTATGACAAAAAAGGCATAAAAGTATGTTTATATCATGCAATTATGACAAAAAAAGGCATAATAGTGAGTTTATATCATGCAATTATGACAAAAAAGGCAGAATAGTGAGTTTATATCATGCAATCATGACAAAAAGGCAGAATAGTGAGTTTATATCATGCAATTATAACAAAAAAGGCAGAATAGTGAGTTTATATCAAGCAATTATGACACGGAAGTCAGAACAGTTAGCTTATATCATGCAATTTTGACAAAAAAGGCAGAATAGTGAGTTTATATCATGCAATTATGACAAAAAGGCAGAATAGTGAAATTATATCATGCAATTATGACAAAAAAGGCATAATAGTATGTTTATATCATGCAATTATGACAAAAAAGGCAGAATAGTGAGTTTATATCATGCAATTATGACAAAAAAGGCAGAATAGTGAGTTTATATCATGCAATCATGACAAAAAGGCAGAATAGTGAGTTTATATCATGCAATTATGACAAGAAAGGCAGAACAGTGAGTTTATATCATGCAATTCTGTCAAGAAAGTCAGAACAGTTAGCTTATATCATGCAATTACGACAAAAAGGGCAGAATAGTAAGTTTATATCATGCAATTATGAAACGAAAGTCAGAACAGTTAGCTTATATCATGCAATTATGAAAAAAAGGCAGAATAGTGAGTTTATATCATGCAATTATGACAAAAAAGTCAGAATAGTGAGCTTATATCATGCAATTATGACAAAAAAGGCAGAATAGTGAGTTTATATTATGCAATTATGACAAAAAAGTCAGAATAGTGAGTGTATATCATGCAATTATGACACGAAGGTCAGAACAGTTAGCTTATATCATGCAATTATGACAAAAAAGGCAGAATAGTGAGTTTATATCATGCAATTATGACAAAAAAGGCAGAATAGTGAGTTTATATCATGCAATTATGACAAAAAAGGCAGAATGGTGAGTTTATATCATGCAATTATGACAAAAAGTCAGAATAGTGAGTTTATATCATGCAATTATGACACGAAGGTCAGAACAGTTAGCTTATATCATGCAATTATGACAAAAAAGGCAGAATAGTGAGTTTATATCATGCAATTATGACAAAAAAGGCAGAATAGTGAGTTTATATCATGCAATTATGACAAAAAGTCAGAATAGTTAGCTTATATCATGCAATTATGACAAAAAAGGCAGAATAGTGAGTTTATATCATGCAATTATGACAAAAAAAGGCAGATTAGTGAGTTTATATCATGCAATAATGACACAAAAGTCAGAACAGTTCGCTTATATCATCCAATTATGAAAAAAATGCAGAATAGTGAGTTTATATCATGCAATTATGACAAAAAGGCAGAATAGTGAGTTTATATCATGCAATTATGACAAAAAAGGCATAAAAGTATGTTTATATCATGCAATTATGACAAAAAAAGGCATAATAGTGAGTTTATATCATGCAATTATGACAAAAAAGGCAGAATAGTGAGTTTATATCATGCAATCATGACAAAAAGGCAGAATAGTGAGTTTATATCATGCAATTATAACAAAAAAGGCAGAATAGTGAGTTTATATCAAGCAATTATGACACGGAAGTCAGAACAGTTAGCTTATATCATGCAATTTTGACAAAAAAGGCAGAATAGTGAGTTTATATCATGCAATTATGACAAAAAGGCAGAATAGTGAAATTATATCATGCAATTATGACAAAAAAGGCATAATAGTATGTTTATATCATGCAATTATGACAAAAAAGGCAGAATAGTGAGTTTATATCATGCAATTATGACAAAAAAGGCAGAATAGTGAGTTTATATCATGCAATCATGACAAAAAGGCAGAATAGTGAGTTTATATCATGCAATTATGACAAGAAAGTCAGAACAGTTAGCTTATATCATGCAATTATGACAAAAAAAGGCAGAATAGTGAGTTTATATCATGCAATTATGACAAAAAAGGCAGAATAGTGAGTTTATATCATGCAATTATGACAAAAAAGGCAGAATAGTAAGTTTATATCATGCAATTATGAAGTGAAAGTCAGAACAGTTAGCTTATATCATGCAATTATGACAAAAAAGGCAGAATAGTGAGTTTATATTATGCAATTATGACAAAAAAGTCAGAATAGTGAGTGTATATCATGCAATTATGACACGAAGGTCAGAACAGTTAGCTTATATCATGCAATTATGACAAAAAAGGCAGAATAGTGAGTTTATATCATGCAATTATGACAAAAAAGGCAGAATAGTGAGTTTATATCATGCAATTATGACAAAAAAGGCAGAATAGTGAGTTTATATCATGCAATTATGACAAAAAGTCAGAATAGTGAGTTTATATCATGCAATTATGACACGAAGGTCAGAACAGTTAGCTTATATCATGCAATTATGACAAAAAAGGCAGAATAGTGAGTTTATATCATGCAATTATGACAAAAAAGGCAGAATAGTGAGTTTATATCATGCAATTATGACAAAAAGTCAGAATAGTTAGCTTATATCATGCAATTATGACAAAAAAGGCAGAATAGTGAGTTTATATCATGCAATTATGACAAAAAAAGGCAGATTAGTGAGTTTATATCATGCAATAATGACACAAAAGTCAGAACAGTTCGCTTATATCATCCAATTATGAAAAAAAGGCAGAATAGTGAGTTTATATCATGCAATTATGACAAAAAGGCAGAATAGTGAGTTTATATCATGCAATTATGACAAAAAAGGCATAAAAGTATGTTTATATCATGCAATTATGACAAAAAAAGGCATAATAGTGAGTTTATATCATGCAATTATGACAAAAAAGGCAGAATAGTGAGTTTATATCATGCAATCATGACAAAAAGGCAGAATAGTGAGTTTATATCATGCAATTATAACAAAAAAGGCAGAATAGTGAGTTTATATCAAGCAATTATGACACGGAAGTCAGAACAGTTAGCTTATATCATGCAATTTTGACAAAAAAAGGCAGAATAGTGAGTTTATATCATGCAATTATGACAAAAAGGCAGAATAGTGAAATTATATCATGCAATTATGACAAAAAAAGCATAATAGTATGTTTATATCATGCAATTATGACAAAAAAGGCAGAATAGTGAGTTTATATCATGCAATTATGACAAAAAAGGCAGAATAGTGAGTTTATATCATGCAATCATGACAAAAAGGCAGAATAGTGAGTTTATATCATGCAATTATAACAAAAAAGGCAGAATAGTGAGTTTATATCAAGCAATTATGACACGGAAGTCAGAACAGTTAGCTTATATCATGCAATTTTGACAAAAAAGGCAGAATAGTGAGTTTATATCATGCAATTATGACAAAAAGGCAGAATAGTGAAATTATATCATGCAATTATGACAAAAAAGGCATAATAGTATGTTTATATCATGCAATTATGACAAAAAAGGCAGAATAGTGAGTTTATATCATGCAATTATGACAAAAAAGGCAGAACAGTAAGTTTATATCATGCAATTATGACACGGAGGTCAGAATAGTGAGCTTATATCATGCAATTATGACAAGAAAGTCAGAACAGTTAGCTTATATCATGCAATTATGACAAAAAAAAGGCAGAATAGTGAGTTTATATCATGCAATTATGACAAAAAAGGCAGAATAGTCAGTTTATATCATGCAATTATGACAAAAAAAGTCAGAATAGTGAGTTTATATCATGCAATTATGACACGAAGGTCAGAACAGTTAGCTTATATCATGCAATAATGACAAAAAAGGCAGAATAGTGAGTTTATATTATGCAATTATGACAAAAAAGGCAGAATAGTGAGTTTATATCATGCAATTATGACAAAAAAGGCAGAATAGTGAGTTTATATCATGCAATTATGACAAAAAAGTCAGAATAGTGAGTGTATATCATGCAATTATGACACGAAGGTCAGAACAGTTAGCTTATATCATGCAATTATGACAAAAAAGGCAGAATAGTGAGTTTATATCATGCAATTATGACAAAAAAGGCAGAATAGTGAGTTTATATCATGCAATTATGACAAAAAAGGCAGAATAGTGAGTTTATATCATGCAATTATGACAAAAAGTCAGAATAGTGAGTTTATATCATGCAATTATGACACGAAGGTCAGAACAGTTAGCTTATATCATGCAATTATGACAAAAAAGGCAGAATAGTGAGTTTATATCATGCAATTATGACAAAAAAGGCAGAATAGTGAGTTTATATCATGCAATTATGACAAAAAGTCAGAATAGTTAGCTTATATCATGCAATTATGACAAAAAAGGCAGAATAGTGAGTTTATATCATGCAATTATGACAAAAAAAGGCAGATTAGTGAGTTTATATCATGCAATAATGACACAAAAGTCAGAACAGTTCGCTTATATCATCCAATTATGAAAAAAAGGCAGAATAGTGAGTTTATATCATGCAATTATGACAAAAAGGCAGAATAGTGAGTTTATATCATGCAATTATGACAAAAAAGGCATAAAAGTATGTTTATATCATGCAATTATGACAAAAAAAGGCATAATAGTGAGTTTATATCATGCAATTATGACAAAAAAGGCAGAATAGTGAGTTTATATCATGCAATCATGACAAAAAGGCAGAATAGTGAGTTTATATCATGCAATTATAACAAAAAAGGCAGAATAGTGAGTTTATATCAAGCAATTATGACACGGAAGTCAGAACAGTTAGCTTATATCATGCAATTTTGACAAAAAAAGGCAGAATAGTGAGTTTATATCATGCAATTATGACAAAAAGGCAGAATAGTGAAATTATATCATGCAATTATGACAAAAAAGGCATAATAGTATGTTTATATCATGCAATTATGACACGAAGGTCAGAACAGTTAGCTTATATCATGCAATTATGACAAAAAAGGCAGAATAGTGAGTTTATATCATGCAATTATGACAAAAAAGTCAGAATAGTGAGTTTATCTCATGCAATTATGACAAAAAAGGCAGAATAGTGAGTTTATATCATGCAATTATGTCAAAAAAGGCAGAATAGTGAGTTTATATCATGCAATCATGACAAAAAGGCAGAATAGTGAGTTTATATCATGCAATTATAACAAAAAAGGCAGAATAGTGAGTTTATATCAAGCAATTATGACACGGAAGTCAGAACAGTTAGCTTATATCATGCAATTTTGACAAAAAAGGCAGAATAGTGAGTTTATATCATGCAATTATGACAAAAAGGCAGAATAGTGAAATTATATCATGCAATTATGACAAGAAAGAAAGAACAGTAAGTTTATATCATGCAATTATGACACGAAGGTCAGAATAGTGAGCTTATATCATGCAATTATGACAAGAAAGTCAGAACAGTTAGCTTATATCATGCAATTATGACAAAAAAAGGCAGAATAGTGAGTTTATATCATGCAATTGTGACAAAAAAGGCAGAATAGTGAGTTTATATCATGCAATTATGACAAAAAAGTCAGAATAGTGAGTTTATCTAATGCAATTATGACAAAAAAGGCAGAATAGTGAGTTTCTATCATGCAATTACAACAAAAAAGGCAGAATAGTGAGTTTATATCAAGCAATTATGACACGGAAGTCAGAACAGTTAGCTTATATCATGCAATTTTGACAAAAAAGGCAGAATAGTGAGTTTATATCATGCAATTATGACAAAAAAGGCAGAATAGTGAGTTTATATCATACAATTATGACAAAAAGTCAGAATAGTGAGTTTATATCATGCAATTATGACACGAAGGTCAGAACAGTTAGCTGATATCATGCAATTATGACAAAAAAGGCCGAATAGTGAGTTCATATCATGCAATTATGACAGAAAAGGCAGAATAGTGAGTTTATATCATGTAATTATGACAAAAAAGGCAGAATAGTGAGTTTATATCATACAATTATGACAAAAAGTCAGAATAGTGAGTTTATATCATGCAATTATGACACGAAGGTCAGAACAGTTAGCTTATATCATGCAATTATGACAAAAAAGGCCGAATAGTGAGTTTATATCATGCAAATATGACAGAAAAGGCAGAATAGTGAGTTTATATCATGTAATTATGACAAAAAAGGCAGAATAGTGAGTTTATATCATGCAATTATGACAAAAAAAGGCAGAATAGTGAGTTTATATCATGCAATTATGACACAAAAGTCAGAACAGTTCGCTTATATCATGCAATTATGAGAAAAAAAGGCAGAATAGTGAGTTTATATCATGCAATTATGACAAAAAAGGCATAAAAGTATGTTTATATCATGCAATTATGACAAAAAAGGCATAATAGTGAGTTTATATCATGCAATTATGACAAAAAAGGCAGAATAGTGAGTTTATATCATGCAATTATGACAAAAAAGGCAGAACAGTGAGTTTATATCATGCAATTCTGTCAAGAAAGTCAGAACAGTTAGCTTATATCATGCAATTACGACAAAAAGGGCAGAATAGTAAGTTTATATCATGCAATTATGAAACGAAAGTCAGAACAGTTAGCTTATATCATGCAATTATGAAAAAAAGGCAGAATAGTGAGTTTATATCATGCAATTATGACAAAAAAGTCAGAATAGTGAGCTTATATCATGCAATTATGACACGAAGGTCAGAACAGTTAGCTTATATCATGCAATTATGATAAAAAAGACAGAATAGTTAGTTTATATCATGCAATTATGACAAAAAAGTCAGAATAGTGAGCTTATATCAAGCAATTATGACACGGAAGTCAGAACAGTTAGCTTATATCATGCAATTTTGACAAAAAAGGCAGAATAGTGAGTTTATATCATGCAATTATGACAAAAAGGCAGAATAGTGAAATTATATCATGCAATTATGACAAAAAAGGCATAATAGTATGTTTATATCATGCAATTATGACAAAAAAGGCAGAATAGTGAGTTTATATCATGCAATTATGACAAAAAAGGCAGAAGAGTAAGTTTATATCATGCAATTATGACACGGAGGTCAGAATAGTGAGCTTATATCATGCAATTATGACAAGAAAGTCAGAACAGTTAGCTTATATCATGCAATTATGACAAAAAAAGGCAGAATAGTGAGTTTATATCATGCAATTATGACAAAAAAGGCAGAATAGTGAGTTTATATCATGCAATTATGACAAAAAAGGCAGAATAGTGAGTTTATATCATGCAATTATGACACGAAGGTCAGAACAGTTAGCTGATATCATGCAATTATGACAAAAAAGGCCGAATAGTGAGTTTATATCATGCAATTATGACAGAAAAGGCAGAATAGTGAGTTTATATCATGTAATTATGACAAAAAAGGCAGAATAGTGAGTTTATATCATACAATTATGACAAAAAGTCAGAATAGTGAGTTTATATCATGCAATTATGACACGAAGGTCAGAACAGTTAGCTTATATCATGAAATTATGACAAAAAAGGCCGAATAGTGAGTTTATATCATGCAAATATGACAGAAAAGGCAGAATAGTGAGTTTATATCATGTAATTATGACAAAAAAGGCAGAATAGTGAGTTTATATCATGCAATTATGACAAAAAAAGGCAGAATAGTGAGTTTATATCATGCAATTATGACACAAAAGTCAGAACAGTTCGCTTATATCATGCAATTATGAGAAAAAAAGGCAGAATAGTGAGTTTATATCATGCAATTATGACAAAAAAGGCATAAAAGTATGTTTATATCATGCAATTATGACAAAAAAGGCATAATAGTGAGTTTATATCATGCAATTATGACAAAAAAGGCAGAATAGTGAGTTTATATCATGCAATTATGACAAAAAAGGCAGAACAGTGAGTTTATATCATGCAATTCTGTCAAGAAAGTCAGAACAGTTAGCTTATATCATGCAATTACGACAAAAAGGGCAGAATAGTAAGTTTATATCATGCAATTATGAAACGAAAGTCAGAACAGTTAGCTTATATCATGCAATTATGAAAAAAAGGCAGAATAGTGAGTTTATATCATGCAATTATGACAAAAAAGTCAGAATAGTGAGCTTATATCATGCAATTATGACAAAAAAGGCAGAATAGTGAGTTTATATTATGCAATTATGACAAAAAAGTCAGAATAGTGAGTGTATATCATGCAATTATGACACGAAGGTCAGAACAGTTAGCTTATATCATGCAATTATGACAAAAAAGGCAGAATAGTGAGTTTATATCATGCAATTATGACAAAAAAGGCAGAATAGTGAGTTTATATCATGCAATTATGACAAAAAAGGCAGAATGGTGAGTTTATATCATGCAATTATGACAAAAAGTCAGAATAGTGAGTTTATATCATGCAATTATGACACGAAGGTCAGAACAGTTAGCTTATATCATGCAATTATGACAAAAAAGGCAGAATAGTGAGTTTATATCATGCAATTATGACAAAAAAGGCAGAATAGTGAGTTTATATCATGCAATTATGACAAAAAGTCAGAATAGTTAGCTTATATCATGCAATTATGACAAAAAAGGCAGAATAGTGAGTTTATATCATGCAATTATGACAAAAAAAGGCAGATTAGTGAGTTTATATCATGCAATAATGACACAAAAGTCAGAACAGTTCGCTTATATCATCCAATTATGAAAAAAAGGCAGAATAGTGAGTTTATATCATGCAATTATGACAAAAAGGCAGAATAGTGAGTTTATATCATGCAATTATGACAAAAAAGGCATAAAAGTATGTTTATATCATGCAATTATGACAAAAAAAGGCATAATAGTGAGTTTATATCATGCAATTATGACAAAAAAGGCAGAATAGTGAGTTTATATCATGCAATCATGACAAAAAGGCAGAATAGTGAGTTTATATCATGCAATTATAACAAAAAAGGCAGAATAGTGAGTTTATATCAAGCAATTATGACACGGAAGTCAGAACAGTTAGCTTATATCATGCAATTTTGACAAAAAAGGCAGAATAGTGAGTTTATATCATGCAATTATGACAAAAAGGCAGAATAGTGAAATTATATCATGCAATTATGACAAAAAAGGCATAATAGTATGTTTATATCATGCAATTATGACAAAAAAGGCAGAATAGTGAGTTTATATCATGCAATTATGACAAAAAAGGCAGAATAGTGAGTTTATATCATGCAATCATGACAAAAAGGCAGAATAGTGAGTTTATATCATGCAATTATGACAAGAAAGTCAGAACAGTTAGCTTATATCATGCAATTATGACAAAAAAAGGCAGAATAGTGAGTTTATATCATGCAATTATGACAAAAAAGGCAGAATAGTGAGTTTATATCATGCAATTATGACAAAAAAGGCAGAATAGTAAGTTTATATCATGCAATTATGAAGTGAAAGTCAGAACAGTTAGCTTATATCATGCAATTATGACAAAAAAGGCAGAATAGTGAGTTTATATTATGCAATTATGACAAAAAAGTCAGAATAGTGAGTGTATATCATGCAATTATGACACGAAGGTCAGAACAGTTAGCTTATATCATGCAATTATGACAAAAAAGGCAGAATAGTGAGTTTATATCATGCAATTATGACAAAAAAGGCAGAATAGTGAGTTTATATCATGCAATTATGACAAAAAAGGCAGAATAGTGAGTTTATATCATGCAATTATGACAAAAAGTCAGAATAGTGAGTTTATATCATGCAATTATGACACGAAGGTCAGAACAGTTAGCTTATATCATGCAATTATGACAAAAAAGGCAGAATAGTGAGTTTATATCATGCAATTATGACAAAAAAGGCAGAATAGTGAGTTTATATCATGCAATTATGACAAAAAGTCAGAATAGTTAGCTTATATCATGCAATTATGACAAAAAAGGCAGAATAGTGAGTTTATATCATGCAATTATGACAAAAAAAGGCAGATTAGTGAGTTTATATCATGCAATAATGACACAAAAGTCAGAACAGTTCGCTTATATCATCCAATTATGAAAAAAAGGCAGAATAGTGAGTTTATATCATGCAATTATGACAAAAAGGCAGAATAGTGAGTTTATATCATGCAATTATGACAAAAAAGGCATAAAAGTATGTTTATATCATGCAATTATGACAAAAAAAGGCATAATAGTGAGTTTATATCATGCAATTATGACAAAAAAGGCAGAATAGTGAGTTTATATCATGCAATCATGACAAAAAGGCAGAATAGTGAGTTTATATCATGCAATTATAACAAAAAAGGCAGAATAGTGAGTTTATATCAAGCAATTATGACACGGAAGTCAGAACAGTTAGCTTATATCATGCAATTTTGACAAAAAAAGGCAGAATAGTGAGTTTATATCATGCAATTATGACAAAAAGGCAGAATAGTGAAATTATATCATGCAATTATGACAAAAAAGGCATAATAGTATGTTTATATCATGCAATTATGACAAAAAAGGCAGAATAGTGAGTTTATATCATGCAATTATGACAAAAAAGGCAGAATAGTGAGTTTATATCATGCAATCATGACAAAAAGGCAGAATAGTGAGTTTATATCATGCAATTATAACAAAAAAGGCAGAATAGTGAGTTTATATCAAGCAATTATGACACGGAAGTCAGAACAGTTAGCTTATATCATGCAATTTTGACAAAAAAGGCAGAATAGTGAGTTTATATCATGCAATTATGACAAAAAGGCAGAATAGTGAAATTATATCATGCAATTATGACAAAAAAGGCATAATAGTATGTTTATATCATGCAATTATGACAAAAAAGGCAGAATAGTGAGTTTATATCATGCAATTATGACAAAAAAGGCAGAACAGTAAGTTTATATCATGCAATTATGACACGGAGGTCAGAATAGTGAGCTTATATCATGCAATTATGACAAGAAAGTCAGAACAGTTAGCTTATATCATGCAATTATGACAAAAAAAAGGCAGAATAGTGAGTTTATATCATGCAATTATGACAAAAAAGGCAGAATAGTCAGTTTATATCATGCAATTATGACAAAAAAAGTCAGAATAGTGAGTTTATATCATGCAATTATGACACGAAGGTCAGAACAGTTAGCTTATATCATGCAATAATGACAAAAAAGGCAGAATAGTGAGTTTATATTATGCAATTATGACAAAAAAGGCAGAATAGTGAGTTTATATCATGCAATTATGACAAAAAAGGCAGAATAGTGAGTTTATATCATGCAATTATGACAAAAAAGTCAGAATAGTGAGTGTATATCATGCAATTATGACACGAAGGTCAGAACAGTTAGCTTATATCATGCAATTATGACAAAAAAGGCAGAATAGTGAGTTTATATCATGCAATTATGACAAAAAAGGCAGAATAGTGAGTTTATATCATGCAATTATGACAAAAAAGGCAGAATAGTGAGTTTATATCATGCAATTATGACAAAAAGTCAGAATAGTGAGTTTATATCATGCAATTATGACACGAAGGTCAGAACAGTTAGCTTATATCATGCAATTATGACAAAAAAGGCAGAATAGTGAGTTTATATCATGCAATTATGACAAAAAAGGCAGAATAGTGAGTTTATATCATGCAATTATGACAAAAAGTCAGAATAGTTAGCTTATATCATGCAATTATGACAAAAAAGGCAGAATAGTGAGTTTATATCATGCAATTATGACAAAAAAAGGCAGATTAGTGAGTTTATATCATGCAATAATGACACAAAAGTCAGAACAGTTCGCTTATATCATCCAATTATGAAAAAAAGGCAGAATAGTGAGTTTATATCATGCAATTATGACAAAAAGGCAGAATAGTGAGTTTATATCATGCAATTATGACAAAAAAGGCATAAAAGTATGTTTATATCATGCAATTATGACAAAAAAAGGCATAATAGTGAGTTTATATCATGCAATTATGACAAAAAAGGCAGAATAGTGAGTTTATATCATGCAATCATGACAAAAAGGCAGAATAGTGAGTTTATATCATGCAATTATAACAAAAAAGGCAGAATAGTGAGTTTATATCAAGCAATTATGACACGGAAGTCAGAACAGTTAGCTTATATCATGCAATTTTGACAAAAAAAGGCAGAATAGTGAGTTTATATCATGCAATTATGACAAAAAGGCAGAATAGTGAAATTATATCATGCAATTATGACAAAAAAGGCATAATAGTATGTTTATATCATGCAATTATGACAAAAAAGGCAGAATAGTGAGTTTATATCATGCAATTATGACAAAAAAGGCAGAATAGTGAGTTTATATCATGCAATCATGACAAAAAGGCAGAATAGTGAGTTTATATCATGCAATTATAACAAAAAAGGCAGAATAGTGAGTTTATATCATGCAATTATGACAAAAAGGCAGAATAGTGAAATTATATCATGCAATTATGACAAAAAAGGCATAATAGTATGTTTATATCATGCAATTATGACAAAAAAGGCAGAATAGTGAGTTTATATCATGCAATTATGACAAAAAAGGCAGAACAGTAAGTTTATATCATGCAATTATGACACGGAGGTCAGAATAGTGAGCTTATATCATGCAATTATGACAAGAAAGTCAGAACAGTTAGCTTATATCATGCAATTATGACAAAAAAAAAGGCAGAATAGTGAGTTTATATCATGCAATTATGACAAAAAGGCAGAATAGTGAAATTATATCATGCAATTATGACAAAAAAGGCATAATAGTATGTTTATATCATGCAATTATGACAAAAAAGGCAGAATAGTGAGTTTATATCATGCAATTATGACAAAAAAGGCAGAACAGTAAGTTTATATCATGCAATTATGACACGGAGGTCAGAATAGTGAGCTTATATCATGCAATTATGACAAGAAAGTCAGAACAGTTAGCTTATATCATGCAATTATGACAAAAAAAAGGCAGAATAGTGAGTTTATATCATGCAATTATGACAAAAAAGGCAGAATAGTCAGTTTATATCATGCAATTATGACAAAAAAAGGCAGAATAGTAAGTTTATATCATGCAATTATGAAGTGAAAGTCAGAACAGTTAGCTTATATCATGCAATTATGACAAAAAAGGCAGAATAGTGAGTTTATATTATGCAATTATGACAAAAAAGTCAGAATAGTGAGTTTATATCATGCAATTATGACACGAAGGTCAGAACAGTTAGCTTATATCATGCAATTATGACAAAAAAGGCAGAACAGTGAGTTTATATCATGCAATTATGACAAAAAAGGCAGAATAGTGAGTTTATATCATGCAATTATGACAAAAAGTCAGAATAGTGAGTTTATATCATGCAATTATGACAAAAAGTCAGAATAGTGAGTTTATATCATGCAATTATGACACGAAGGTCAGAACAGTTAGCTTATATCATGCAATTATGACAAAAAAGGCAGAATAGTGAGTTTATATCATGCAATTATGACAAAAAAGGCAGAATAGTGAGTTTATATCATGCAATTATGACAAAAAGTCAGAATAGTTAGCTTATATCATGCAATTATGACAAAAAAGGCAGAATAGTGAGTTTATATCATGCAATTATGACAAAAAAAGGCAGATTAGTGAGTTTATATCATGCAATAATGACACAAAAGTCAGAACAGTTCGCTTATATCATCCAATTATGAAAAAAAGGCAGAATAGTGAGTTTATATCATGCAATTATGACAAAAAGTCAGAATAGTTAGCTTATATCATGCAATTATGACAAAAAAGGCAGAATAGTGAGTTTATATCATGCAATTATGACAAAAAAAGGCAGATTAGTGAGTTTATATCATGCAATAATGACACAAAAGTCAGAACAGTTCGCTTATATCATCCAATTATGAAAAAAAGGCAGAATAGTGAGTTTATATCATGCAATTATGACAAAAAAGGCAGAATAGTGAGTTTATATCATGCAATTATGACAAAAAAAGGCAGATTAGTGAGTTTATATCATGCAATTATGAAACGAAAGTCAGAACAGTTAGCTTATATCATGCAATTATGAAAAAAAGGCAGAATAGTGAGTTTATATCATGCAATTATGACAAAAAAGTCAGAATAGTGAGTTCATATCATGCAATTATGACACGAAGGTCAGAACAGTTAGCTTATATCATGCAATTATGACAAAAAAGGCAGAATAGTGAGTTTATATCATGCAATTATGACAAAAAAGTCAGAATAGTGAGTTTATCTCATGCAATTATGACAAAAAAGGCAGAATAGTGAGTTTATATCATGCAATTATGTCAAAAAAGGCAGAATAGTGAGTTTATATCATGCAATCATGACAAAAAGGCAGAATAGTGAGTTTATATCATGCAATTATAACAAAAAAGGCAGAATAGTGAGTTTATATCAAGCAATTATGACACGGAAGTCAGAACAGTTAGCTTATATCATGCAATTTTGACAAAAAAAGGCAGAATAGTGAGTTTATATCATGCAATTATGACAAAAAGGCAGAATAGTGAAATTATATCATGCAATTATGACAAGAAAGAAAGAACAGTTAGCTTATATCATGCAATTATGACAAAAAAGGCAGAATAGTGAGTTTATATCATGCAATTATGACAAAAAAGGCAGAACAGTAAGTTTATATCATGCAATTATGACACGAAGGTCAGAATAGTGAGCTTATATCATGCAATTATGACAAGAAAGTCAGAACAGTTAGCTTATATCATGCAATTATGACAAAAAAAGGCAGAATAGTGAGTTTATATCATGCAATTGTGACAAAAAAGGCAGAATAGTGAGTTTATATCATGCAATTATGACAAAAAAGTCAGAATAGTGAGTTTATCTAATGCAATTATGACAAAAAAGGCAGAATAGTGAGTTTCTATCATGCAATTACAACAAAAAAGGCAGAATAGTGAGTTTATATCAAGCAATTATGACACGGAAGTCAGAACAGTTAGCTTATATCATGCAATTTTGACAAAAAAGGCAGAATAGTGAGTTTATATCATGCAATTATGACAAAAAAGGCAGAATAGTGAGTTTATATCATACAATTATGACAAAAAGTCAGAATAGTGAGTTTATATCATGCAATTATGACACGAAGGTCAGAACAGTTAGCTGATATCATGCAATTATGACAAAAAAGGCCGAATAGTGAGTTTATATCATGCAATTATGACAGAAAAGGCAGAATAGTGAGTTTATATCATGTAATTATGACAAAAAAGGCAGAATAGTGAGTTTATATCATACAATTATGACAAAAAGTCAGAATAGTGAGTTTATATCATGCAATTATGACACGAAGGTCAGAACAGTTAGCTTATATCATGCAATTATGACAAAAAAGGCCGAATAGTGAGTTTATATCATGCAAATATGACAGAAAAGGCAGAATAGTGAGTTTATATCATGTAATTATGACAAAAAAGGCAGAATAGTGAGTTTATATCATGCAATTATGACAAAAAAAGGCAGAATAGTGAGTTTATATCATGCAATTATGACACAAAAGTCAGAACAGTTCGCTTATATCATGCAATTATGAGAAAAAAAGGCAGAATAGTGAGTTTATATCATGCAATTATGACAAAAAAAGGCATAAAAGTATGTTTATATCATGCAATTATGACAAAAAAGGCATAATAGTGAGTTTATATCATGCAATTATGACAAAAAAGGCAGAATAGTGAGTTTATATCATGCAATTATGACAAAAAAGGCAGAACAGTGAGTTTATATCATGCAATTCTGTCAAGAAAGTCAGAACAGTTAGCTTATATCATGCAATTACGACAAAAAGGGCAGAATAGTAAGTTTATATCATGCAATTATGAAACGAAAGTCAGAACAGTTAGCTTATATCATGCAATTATGAAAAAAAGGCAGAATAGTGAGTTTATATCATGCAATTATGACAAAAAAGTCAGAATAGTGAGCTTATATCATGCAATTATGACACGAAGGTCAGAACAGTTAGCTTATATCATGCAATTATGATAAAAAAGACAGAATAGTTAGTTTATATCATGCAATTATGACAAAAAAGTCAGAATAGTGAGCTTATATCAAGCAATTATGACACGGAAGTCAGAACAGTTAGCTTATATCATGCAATTTTGACAAAAAAGGCAGAATAGTGAGTTTATATCATGCAATTATGACAAAAATACAGTGGCCGAGAGAGGCCAACGTACAAAAAGGCAGAATAGTGAAATTATATCATGCAATTATGACAAAAAAGGCATAATAGTATGTTTATATCATGCAATTATGACAAAAAAGGCAGAATAGTGAGTTTATATCATGCAATTATGACAAAAAAGGCAGAAGAGTAAGTTTATATCATGCAATTATGACACGGAGGTCAGAATAGTGAGCTTATATCATGCAATTATGACAAGAAAGTCAGAACAGTTAGCTTATATCATGCAATTATGACAAAAAAAGGCAGAATAGTGAGTTTATATCATGCAATTATGACAAAAAAGGCAGAATAGTGAGTTTATATCATGCAATTATGACAAAAAAGGCAGAATAGTGAGTTTATATCATGCAATTATGACACGAAGGTCAGAACAGTTAGCTGATATCATGCAATTATG
This sequence comes from Garra rufa, assembly GCF_049309525.1. Taxonomy (NCBI): domain Eukaryota; kingdom Metazoa; phylum Chordata; class Actinopteri; order Cypriniformes; family Cyprinidae; genus Garra; species Garra rufa. The sequence continues at coordinate 10,505,113 of NW_027394278.1, read as the reverse complement.
ACAAAAAAGGCCGAATAGTGAGTTTATATCATGCAATTATGACAGAAAAGGCAGAATAGTGAGTTTATATCATGTAATTATGACAAAAAAGGCAGAATAGTGAGTTTATATCATACAATTATGACAAAAAGTCAGAATAGTGAGTTTATATCATGCAATTATGACACGAAGGTCAGAACAGTTAGCTTATATCATGCAATTATGACAAAAAAGGCCGAATAGTGAGTTTATATCATGCAAATATGACAGAAAAGGCAGAATAGTGAGTTTATATCATGTAATTATGACAAAAAAGGCAGAATAGTGAGTTTATATCATGCAATTATGACAAAAAAGGCAGAATAGTGAGTTTATATCATGCAATTATGACACAAAAGTCAGAACAGTTCGCTTATATCATGCAATTATGAGAAAAAAAGGCAGAATAGTGAGTTTATATCATGCAATTATGACAAAAAAGGCATAAAAGTATGTTTATATCATGCAATTATGACAAAAAAGGCATAATAGTGAGTTTATATCATGCAATTATGACAAAAAAGGCAGAATAGTGAGTTTATATCATGCAATTATGACAAAAAAGGCAGAACAGTGAGTTTATATCATGCAATTCTGTCAAGAAAGTCAGAACAGTTAGCTTATATCATGCAATTACGACAAAAAGGGCAGAATAGTAAGTTTATATCATGCAATTATGAAACGAAAGTCAGAACAGTTAGCTTATATCATGCAATTATGAAAAAAAGGCAGAATAGTGAGTTTATATCATGCAATTATGACAAAAAAGTCAGAATAGTGAGCTTATATCATGCAATTATGACACGAAGGTCAGAACAGTTAGCTTATATCATGCAATTATGACAAAAAAGGCAGAATAGTTAGTTTATATCATGCAATTATGACAAAAAAGTCAGAATAGTGAGCTTATATCAAGCAATTATGACACGGAAGTCAGAACAGTTAGCTTATATCATGCAATTTTGACAAAAAAGGCAGAATAGTGAGTTTATATCATGCAATTATGACAAAAAGGCAGAATAGTGAAATTATATCATGCAATTATGACAAAAAAGGCATAATAGTATGTTTATATCATGCAATTATGACAAAAAAGGCAGAATAGTGAGTTTATATCATGCAATTATGACAAAAAAGGCAGAACAGTAAGTTTATATCATGCAATTATGACACGGAGGTCAGAATAGTGAGCTTATATCATGCAATTATGACAAGAAAGTCAGAACAGTTAGCTTATATCATGCAATTATGACAAAAAAAGGCAGAATAGTGAGTTTATATCATGCAATTATGACAAAAAAGGCAGAATAGTGAGTTTATATCATGCAATTATGACAAAAAAGGCAGAATAGTAAGTTTATATCATGCAATTATGAAGTGAAAGTCAGAACAGTTAGCTTATATCATGCAATTATGACAAAAAAGGCAGAATAGTGAGTTTATATTATGCAATTATGACAAAAAAGTCAGAATAGTGAGTGTATATCATGCAATTATGACACGAAGGTCAGAACAGTTAGCTTATATCATGCAATTATGACAAAAAAGGCAGAATAGTGAGTTTATATCATGCAATTATGACAAAAAAGGCAGAATAGTGAGTTTATATCATGCAATTATGACAAAAAAGGCAGAATAGTGAGTTTATATCATGCAATTATGACAAAAAGTCAGAATAGTGAGTTTATATCATGCAATTATGACACGAAGGTCAGAACAGTTAGCTTATATCATGCAATTATGACAAAAAAGGCAGAATAGTGAGTTTATATCATGCAATTATGACAAAAAAGGCAGAATAGTGAGTTTATATCATGCAATTATGACAAAAAGTCAGAATAGTTAGCTTATATCATGCAATTATGACAAAAAAGGCAGAATAGTGAGTTTATATCATGCAATTATGACAAAAAAAGGCAGATAGTGAGTTTATATCATGCAATAATGACACAAAAGTCAGAACAGTTCGCTTATATCATCCAATTATGAAAAAAAGGCAGAATAGTGAGTTTATATCATGCAATTATGACAAAAAGGCAGAATAGTGAGTTTATATCATGCAATTATGACAAAAAAGGCATAAAAGTATGTTTATATCATGCAATTATGACAAAAAAAGGCATAATAGTGAGTTTATATCATGCAATTATGACAAAAAAGGCAGAATAGTGAGTTTATATCATGCAATCATGACAAAAAGGCAGAATAGTGAGTTTATATCATGCAATTATAACAAAAAAGGCAGAATAGTGAGTTTATATCAAGCAATTATGACACGGAAGTCAGAACAGTTAGCTTATATCATGCAATTTTGACAAAAAAGGCAGAATAGTGAGTTTATATCATGCAATTATGACAAAAAGGCAGAATAGTGAAATTATATCATGCAATTATGACAAAAAAGGCATAATAGTATGTTTATATCATGCAATTATGACAAAAAAGGCAGAATAGTGAGTTTATATCATGCAATTATGACAAAAAAGGCAGAATAGTGAGTTTATATCATGCAATCATGACAAAAAGGCAGAATAGTGAGTTTATATCATGCAATTATAACAAAAAAGGCAGAATAGTGAGTTTATATCAAGCAATTATGACACGGAAGTCAGAACAGTTAGCTTATATCATGCAATTTTGACAAAAAAGGCAGAATAGTGAGTTTATATCATGCAATTATGACAAAAAGGCATAATAGTGAGTTTATATCATGCAATTATGACAAAAAAGGCAGAATAGTGAGTTTATATCATGCAATTATGACAAAAAAGGCAGAACAGTGAGTTTATATCATGCAATTCTGTCAAGAAAGTCAGAACAGTTAGCTTATATCATGCAATTACGACAAAAAGGGCAGAATAGTAAGTTTATATCATGCAATTATGAAACGAAAGTCAGAACAGTTAGCTTATATCATGCAATTATGAAAAAAAGGCAGAATAGTGAGTTTATATCATGCAATTATGACAAAAAAGTCAGAATAGTGAGCTTATATCATGCAATTATGACAAAAAAGGCAGAATAGTGAGTTTATATTATGCAATTATGACAAAAAAGTCAGAATAGTGAGTGTATATCATGCAATTATGACACGAAGGTCAGAACAGTTAGCTTATATCATGCAATTATGACAAAAAAGGCAGAATAGTGAGTTTATATCATGCAATTATGACAAAAAAGGCAGAATAGTGAGTTTATATCATGCAATTATGACAAAAAAGGCAGAATGGTGAGTTTATATCATGCAATTATGACAAAAAGTCAGAATAGTGAGTTTATATCATGCAATTATGACACGAAGGTCAGAACAGTTAGCTTATATCATGCAATTATGACAAAAAAGGCAGAATAGTGAGTTTATATCATGCAATTATGACAAAAAAGGCAGAATAGTGAGTTTATATCATGCAATTATGACAAAAAGTCAGAATAGTTAGCTTATATCATGCAATTATGACAAAAAAGGCAGAATAGTGAGTTTATATCATGCAATTATGACAAAAAAAGGCAGATTAGTGAGTTTATATCATGCAATAATGACACAAAAGTCAGAACAGTTCGCTTATATCATCCAATTATGAAAAAAAGGCAGAATAGTGAGTTTATATCATGCAATTATGACAAAAAGGCAGAATAGTGAGTTTATATCATGCAATTATGACAAAAAAGGCATAAAAGTATGTTTATATCATGCAATTATGACAAAAAAAGGCATAATAGTGAGTTTATATCATGCAATTATGACAAAAAAGGCAGAATAGTGAGTTTATATCATGCAATCATGACAAAAAGGCAGAATAGTGAGTTTATATCATGCAATTATAACAAAAAAGGCAGAATAGTGAGTTTATATCAAGCAATTATGACACGGAAGTCAGAACAGTTAGCTTATATCATGCAATTTTGACAAAAAAGGCAGAATAGTGAGTTTATATCATGCAATTATGACAAAAAGGCAGAATAGTGAAATTATATCATGCAATTATGACAAAAAAGGCATAATAGTATGTTTATATCATGCAATTATGACAAAAAAGGCAGAATAGTGAGTTTATATCATGCAATTATGACAAAAAAGGCAGAATAGTGAGTTTATATCATGCAATCATGACAAAAAGGCAGAATAGTGAGTTTATATCATGCAATTATGACAAGAAAGTCAGAACAGTTAGCTTATATCATGCAATTATGACAAAAAAAGGCAGAATAGTGAGTTTATATCATGCAATTATGACAAAAAAGGCAGAATAGTGAGTTTATATCATGCAATTATGACAAAAAAGGCAGAATAGTAAGTTTATATCATGCAATTATGAAGTGAAAGTCAGAACAGTTAGCTTATATCATGCAATTATGACAAAAAAGGCAGAATAGTGAGTTTATATTATGCAATTATGACAAAAAAGTCAGAATAGTGAGTGTATATCATGCAATTATGACACGAAGGTCAGAACAGTTAGCTTATATCATGCAATTATGACAAAAAAGGCAGAATAGTGAGTTTATATCATGCAATTATGACAAAAAAGGCAGAATAGTGAGTTTATATCATGCAATTATGACAAAAAAGGCAGAATAGTGAGTTTATATCATGCAATTATGACAAAAAGTCAGAATAGTGAGTTTATATCATGCAATTATGACACGAAGGTCAGAACAGTTAGCTTATATCATGCAATTATGACAAAAAAGGCAGAATAGTGAGTTTATATCATGCAATTATGACAAAAAAGGCAGAATAGTGAGTTTATATCATGCAATTATGACAAAAAGTCAGAATAGTTAGCTTATATCATGCAATTATGACAAAAAAGGCAGAATAGTGAGTTTATATCATGCAATTATGACAAAAAAAGGCAGATTAGTGAGTTTATATCATGCAATAATGACACAAAAGTCAGAACAGTTCGCTTATATCATCCAATTATGAAAAAAAGGCAGAATAGTGAGTTTATATCATGCAATTATGACAAAAAGGCAGAATAGTGAGTTTATATCATGCAATTATGACAAAAAAGGCATAAAAGTATGTTTATATCATGCAATTATGACAAAAAAAAGGCATAATAGTGAGTTTATATCATGCAATTATGACAAAAAAGGCAGAATAGTGAGTTTATATCATGCAATCATGACAAAAAGGCAGAATAGTGAGTTTATATCATGCAATTATAACAAAAAAGGCAGAATAGTGAGTTTATATCAAGCAATTATGACACGGAAGTCAGAACAGTTAGCTTATATCATGCAATTTTGACAAAAAAAGGCAGAATAGTGAGTTTATATCATGCAATTATGACAAAAAGGCAGAATAGTGAAATTATATCATGCAATTATGACAAAAAAGGCATAATAGTATGTTTATATCATGCAATTATGACAAAAAAGGCAGAATAGTGAGTTTATATCATGCAATTATGACAAAAAAGGCAGAATAGTGAGTTTATATCATGCAATCATGACAAAAAGGCAGAATAGTGAGTTTATATCATGCAATTATAACAAAAAAGGCAGAATAGTGAGTTTATATCAAGCAATTATGACACGGAAGTCAGAACAGTTAGCTTATATCATGCAATTTTGACAAAAAAGGCAGAATAGTGAGTTTATATCATGCAATTATGACAAAAAGGCAGAATAGTGAAATTATATCATGCAATTATGACAAAAAAGGCATAATAGTATGTTTATATCATGCAATTATGACAAAAAAGGCAGAATAGTGAGTTTATATCATGCAATTATGACAAAAAAGGCAGAACAGTAAGTTTATATCATGCAATTATGACACGGAGGTCAGAATAGTGAGCTTATATCATGCAATTATGACAAGAAAGTCAGAACAGTTAGCTTATATCATGCAATTATGACAAAAAAAAGGCAGAATAGTGAGTTTATATCATGCAATTATGACAAAAAAGGCAGAATAGTCAGTTTATATCATGCAATTATGACAAAAAAAGTCAGAATAGTGAGTTTATATCATGCAATTATGACACGAAGGTCAGAACAGTTAGCTTATATCATGCAATAATGACAAAAAAGGCAGAATAGTGAGTTTATATTATGCAATTATGACAAAAAAGGCAGAATAGTGAGTTTATATCATGCAATTATGACAAAAAAGGCAGAATAGTGAGTTTATATCATGCAATTATGACAAAAAAGTCAGAATAGTGAGTGTATATCATGCAATTATGACACGAAGGTCAGAACAGTTAGCTTATATCATGCAATTATGACAAAAAAGGCAGAATAGTGAGTTTATATCATGCAATTATGACAAAAAAGGCAGAATAGTGAGTTTATATCATGCAATTATGACAAAAAAGGCAGAATAGTGAGTTTATATCATGCAATTATGACAAAAAGTCAGAATAGTGAGTTTATATCATGCAATTATGACACGAAGGTCAGAACAGTTAGCTTATATCATGCAATTATGACAAAAAAGGCAGAATAGTGAGTTTATATCATGCAATTATGACAAAAAAGGCAGAATAGTGAGTTTATATCATGCAATTATGACAAAAAGTCAGAATAGTTAGCTTATATCATGCAATTATGACAAAAAAGGCAGAATAGTGAGTTTATATCATGCAATTATGACAAAAAAAGGCAGATTAGTGAGTTTATATCATGCAATAATGACACAAAAGTCAGAACAGTTCGCTTATATCATCCAATTATGAAAAAAAGGCAGAATAGTGAGTTTATATCATGCAATTATGACAAAAAGGCAGAATAGTGAGTTTATATCATGCAATTATGACAAAAAAGGCATAAAAGTATGTTTATATCATGCAATTATGACAAAAAAAGGCATAATAGTGAGTTTATATCATGCAATTATGACAAAAAAGGCAGAATAGTGAGTTTATATCATGCAATCATGACAAAAAGGCAGAATAGTGAGTTTATATCATGCAATTATAACAAAAAAGGCAGAATAGTGAGTTTATATCAAGCAATTATGACACGGAAGTCAGAACAGTTAGCTTATATCATGCAATTTTGACAAAAAAAGGCAGAATAGTGAGTTTATATCATGCAATTATGACAAAAAGGCAGAATAGTGAAATTATATCATGCAATTATGACAAAAAAGGCATAATAGTATGTTTATATCATGCAATTATGACAAAAAAGGCAGAATAGTGAGTTTATATCATGCAATTATGACAAAAAAGGCAGAATAGTGAGTTTATATCATGCAATCATGACAAAAAGGCAGAATAGTGAGTTTATATCATGCAATTATAACAAAAAAGGCAGAATAGTGAGTTTATATCATGCAATTATGACAAAAAGGCAGAATAGTGAAATTATATCATGCAATTATGACAAAAAAGGCATAATAGTATGTTTATATCATGCAATTATGACAAAAAAGGCAGAATAGTGAGTTTATATCATGCAATTATGACAAAAAAGGCAGAACAGTAAGTTTATATCATGCAATTATGACACGGAGGTCAGAATAGTGAGCTTATATCATGCAATTATGACAAGAAAGTCAGAACAGTTAGCTTATATCATGCAATTATGACAAAAAAAAAAGGCAGAATAGTGAGTTTATATCATGCAATTATGACAAAAAGGCAGAATAGTGAAATTATATCATGCAATTATGACAAAAAGGCAGAATAGTGAAATTATATCATGCAATTATGACAAAAAAGGCATAATAGTATGTTTATATCATGCAATTATGACAAAAAAGGCAGAATAGTGAGTTTATATCATGCAATTATGACAAAAAAGGCAGAACAGTAAGTTTATATCATGCAATTATGACACGGAGGTCAGAATAGTGAGCTTATATCATGCAATTATGACAAAAAAAAGGCAGAATAGTGAGTTTATATCATGCAATTATGACAAAAAAGGCAGAATAGTCAGTTTATATCATGCAATTATGACAAAAAAAGGCAGAATAGTAAGTTTATATCATGCAATTATGAAGTGAAAGTCAGAACAGTTAGCTTATATCATGCAATTATGACAAAAAAGGCAGAATAGTGAGTTTATATTATGCAATTATGACAAAAAAGTCAGAATAGTGAGTTTATATCATGCAATTATGACACGAAGGTCAGAACAGTTAGCTTATATCATGCAATTATGACAAAAAAGGCAGAATAGTGAGTTTATATCATGCAATTATGACAAAAAAGGCAGAATAGTGAGTTTATATCATGCAATTATGACAAAAAGTCAGAATAGTGAGTTTATATCATGCAATTATGACAAAAAGTCAGAATAGTGAGTTTATATCATGCAATTATGACACGAAGGTCAGAACAGTTAGCTTATATCATGCAATTATGACAAAAAAGGCAGAATAGTGAGTTTATATCATGCAATTATGACAAAAAAGGCAGAATAGTGAGTTTATATCATGCAATTATGACAAAAAGTCAGAATAGTTAGCTTATATCATGCAATTATGACAAAAAAGGCAGAATAGTGAGTTTATATCATGCAATTATGACAAAAAAAGGCAGATTAGTGAGTTTATATCATGCAATAATGACACAAAAGTCAGAACAGTTCGCTTATATCATCCAATTATGAAAAAAAGGCAGAATAGTGAGTTTATATCATGCAATTATGACAAAAAAGGCAGAATAGTGAGTTTATATCATGCAATTATGACAAAAAAAGGCAGATTAGTGAGTTTATATCATGCAATAATGACACAAAAGTCAGAACAGTTAGCTTATATCATGCAATTACGACAAAAAAGGCAGAATAGTAAGTTTATATCATGCAATTATGAAACGAAAGTCAGAACAGTTAGCTTATATCATGCAATTATGAAAAAAAGGCAGAATAGTGAGTTTATATCATGCAATTATGACAAAAAAGTCAGAATAGTGAGTTCATATCATGCAATTATGACACGAAGGTCAGAACAGTTAGCTTATATCATGCAATTATGACAAAAAAGGCAGAATAGTGAGTTTATATCATGCAATTATGACAAAAAAGTCAGAATAGTGAGTTTATCTCATGCAATTATGACAAAAAAGGCAGAATAGTGAGTTTATATCATGCAATTATGTCAAAAAAGGCAGAATAGTGAGTTTATATCATGCAATCATGACAAAAAGGCAGAATAGTGAGTTTATATCATGCAATTATAACAAAAAAGGCAGAATAGTGAGTTTATATCAAGCAATTATGACACGGAAGTCAGAACAGTTAGCTTATATCATGCAATTTTGACAAAAAAGGCAGAATAGTGAGTTTATATCATGCAATTATGACAAAAAGGCAGAATAGTGAAATTATATCATGCAATTATGACAAGAAAGAAAGAACAGTTAGCTTATATCATGCAATTATGACAAAAAAGGCAGAATAGTGAGTTTATATCATGCAATTATGACAAAAAAGGCAGAACAGTAAGTTTATATCATGCAATTATGACACGAAGGTCAGAATAGTGAGCTTATATCATGCAATTATGACAAGAAAGTCAGAACAGTTAGCTTATATCATGCAATTATGACAAAAAAAGGCAGAATAGTGAGTTTATATCATGCAATTGTGACAAAAAAGGCAGAATAGTGAGTTTATATCATGCAATTATGACAAAAAAGTCAGAATAGTGAGTTTATCTAATGCAATTATGACAAAAAAGGCAGAATAGTGAGTTTCTATCATGCAATTACAACAAAAAAGGCAGAATAGTGAGTTTATATCAAGCAATTATGACACGGAAGTCAGAACAGTTAGCTTATATCATGCAATTTTGACAAAAAAGGCAGAATAGTGAGTTTATATCATGCAATTATGACAAAAAAGGCAGAATAGTGAGTTTATATCATACAATTATGACAAAAAGTCAGAATAGTGAGTTTATATCATGCAATTATGACACGAAGGTCAGAACAGTTAGCTGATATCATGCAATTATGACAAAAAAGGCCGAATAGTGAGTTTATATCATGCAATTATGACAGAAAAGGCAGAATAGTGAGTTTATATCATGTAATTATGACAAAAAAGGCAGAATAGTGAGTTTATATCATACAATTATGACAAAAAGTCAGAATAGTGAGTTTATATCATGCAATTATGACACGAAGGTCAGAACAGTTAGCTTATATCATGCAATTATGACAAAAAAGGCCGAATAGTGAGTTTATATCATGCAAATATGACAGAAAAGGCAGAATAGTGAGTTTATATCATGTAATTATGACAAAAAAGGCAGAATAGTGAGTTTATATCATGCAATTATGACAAAAAAAGGCAGAATAGTGAGTTTATATCATGCAATTATGACACAAAAGTCAGAACAGTTCGCTTATATCATGCAATTATGAGAAAAAAAGGCAGAATAGTGAGTTTATATCATGCAATTATGACAAAAAAAGGCATAAAAGTATGTTTATATCATGCAATTATGACAAAAAAGGCATAATAGTGAGTTTATATCATGCAATTATGACAAAAAAGGCAGAATAGTGAGTTTATATCATGCAATTATGACAAAAAAGGCAGAACAGTGAGTTTATATCATGCAATTCTGTCAAGAAAGTCAGAACAGTTAGCTTATATCATGCAATTACGACAAAAAGGGCAGAATAGTAAGTTTATATCATGCAATTATGAAACGAAAGTCAGAACAGTTAGCTTATATCATGCAATTATGAAAAAAAGGCAGAATAGTGAGTTTATATCATGCAATTATGACAAAAAAGTCAGAATAGTGAGCTTATATCATGCAATTATGACACGAAGGTCAGAACAGTTAGCTTATATCATGCAATTATGATAAAAAAGACAGAATAGTTAGTTTATATCATGCAATTATGACAAAAAAGTCAGAATAGTGAGCTTATATCAAGCAATTATGACACGGAAGTCAGAACAGTTAGCTTATATCATGCAATTTTGACAAAAAAGGCAGAATAGTGAGTTTATATCATGCAATTATGACAAAAAGGCAGAATAGTGAAATTATATCATGCAATTATGACAAAAAAGGCATAATAGTATGTTTATATCATGCAATTATGACAAAAAAGGCAGAATAGTGAGTTTATATCATGCAATTATGACAAAAAAGGCAGAAGAGTAAGTTTATATCATGCAATTATGACACGGAGGTCAGAATAGTGAGCTTATATCATGCAATTATGACAAGAAAGTCAGAACAGTTAGCTTATATCATGCAATTATGACAAAAAAAGGCAGAATAGTGAGTTTATATCATGCAATTATGACAAAAAAGGCAGAATAGTGAGTTTATATCATGCAATTATGACAAAAAAGGCAGAATAGTGAGTTTATATCATGCAATTATGACACGAAGGTCAGAACAGTTAGCTGATATCATGCAATTATGACAAAAAAGGCCGAATAGTGAGTTTATATCATGCAATTATGACAGAAAAGGCAGAATAGTGAGTTTATATCATGTAATTATGACAAAAAAGGCAGAATAGTGAGTTTATATCATACAATTATGACAAAAAGTCAGAATAGTGAGTTTATATCATGCAATTATGACACGAAGGTCAGAACAGTTAGCTTATATCATGCAATTATGACAAAAAAGGCCGAATAGTGAGTTTATATCATGCAAATATGACAGAAAAGGCAGAATAGTGAGTTTATATCATGTAATTATGACAAAAAAGGCAGAATAGTGAGTTTATATCATGCAATTATGACAAAAAAGGCAGAATAGTGAGTTTATATCATGCAATTATGACACAAAAGTCAGAACAGTTCGCTTATATCATGCAATTATGAGAAAAAAAGGCAGAATAGTGAGTTTATATCATGCAATTATGACAAAAAAGGCATAAAAGTATGTTTATATCATGCAATTATGACAAAAAAGGCATAATAGTGAGTTTATATCATGCAATTATGACAAAAAAGGCAGAATAGTGAGTTTATATCATGCAATTATGACAAAAAAGGCAGAACAGTGAGTTTATATCATGCAATTCTGTCAAGAAAGTCAGAACAGTTAGCTTATATCATGCAATTACGACAAAAAGGGCAGAATAGTAAGTTTATATCATGCAATTATGAAACGAAAGTCAGAACAGTTAGCTTATATCATGCAATTATGAAAAAAAGGCAGAATAGTGAGTTTATATCATGCAATTATGACAAAAAAGTCAGAATAGTGAGCTTATATCATGCAATTATGACACGAAGGTCAGAACAGTTAGCTTATATCATGCAATTATGACAAAAAAGGCAGAATAGTTAGTTTATATCATGCAATTATGACAAAAAAAGTCAGAATAGTGAGCTTATATCAAGCAATTATGACACGGAAGTCAGAACAGTTAGCTTATATCATGCAATTTTGACAAAAAAGGCAGAATAGTGAGTTTATATCATGCAATTATGACAAAAAGGCAGAATAGTGAAATTATATCATGCAATTATGACAAAAAAGGCATAATAGTATGTTTATATCATGCAATTATGACAAAAAAGGCAGAATAGTGAGTTTATATCATGCAATTATGACAAAAAAGGCAGAACAGTAAGTTTATATCATGCAATTATGACACGGAGGTCAGAATAGTGAGCTTATATCATGCAATTATGACAAGAAAGTCAGAACAGTTAGCTTATATCATGCAATTATGACAAAAAAAGGCAGAATAGTGAGTTTATATCATGCAATTATGACAAAAAAGGCAGAATAGTGAGTTTATATCATGCAATTATGACAAAAAAGGCAGAATAGTAAGTTTATATCATGCAATTATGAAGTGAAAGTCAGAACAGTTAGCTTATATCATGCAATTATGACAAAAAAGGCAGAATAGTGAGTTTATATTATGCAATTATGACAAAAAAGTCAGAATAGTGAGTGTATATCATGCAATTATGACACGAAGGTCAGAACAGTTAGCTTATATCATGCAATTATGACAAAAAAGGCAGAATAGTGAGTTTATATCATGCAATTATGACAAAAAAGGCAGAATAGTGAGTTTATATCATGCAATTATGACAAAAAAGGCAGAATAGTGAGTTTATATCATGCAATTATGACAAAAAGTCAGAATAGTGAGTTTATATCATGCAATTATGACACGAAGGTCAGAACAGTTAGCTTATATCATGCAATTATGACAAAAAAGGCAGAATAGTGAGTTTATATCATGCAATTATGACAAAAAAGGCAGAATAGTGAGTTTATATCATGCAATTATGACAAAAAGTCAGAATAGTTAGCTTATATCATGCAATTATGACAAAAAAGGCAGAATAGTGAGTTTATATCATGCAATTATGACAAAAAAAGGCAGATAGTGAGTTTATATCATGCAATAATGACACAAAAGTCAGAACAGTTCGCTTATATCATCCAATTATGAAAAAAAGGCAGAATAGTGAGTTTATATCATGCAATTATGACAAAAAGGCAGAATAGTGAGTTTATATCATGCAATTATGACAAAAAAGGCATAAAAGTATGTTTATATCATGCAATTATGACAAAAAAAGGCATAATAGTGAGTTTATATCATGCAATTATGACAAAAAAGGCAGAATAGTGAGTTTATATCATGCAATCATGACAAAAAGGCAGAATAGTGAGTTTATATCATGCAATTATAACAAAAAAGGCAGAATAGTGAGTTTATATCAAGCAATTATGACACGGAAGTCAGAACAGTTAGCTTATATCATGCAATTTTGACAAAAAAGGCAGAATAGTGAGTTTATATCATGCAATTATGACAAAAAGGCAGAATAGTGAAATTATATCATGCAATTATGACAAAAAAGGCATAATAGTATGTTTATATCATGCAATTATGACAAAAAAGGCAGAATAGTGAGTTTATATCATGCAATTATGACAAAAAAGGCAGAATAGTGAGTTTATATCATGCAATCATGACAAAAAGGCAGAATAGTGAGTTTATATCATGCAATTATAACAAAAAAGGCAGAATAGTGAGTTTATATCAAGCAATTATGACACGGAAGTCAGAACAGTTAGCTTATATCATGCAATTTTGACAAAAAAGGCAGAATAGTGAGTTTATATCATGCAATTATGACAAAAAGGCAGAATAGTGAAATTATATCATGCAATTATGACAAAAAAGGCATAATAGTATGTTTATATCATGCAATTATGACAAAAAAGGCAGAATAGTGAGTTTATATCATGCAAATATGACAAAAAAGGCAGAACAGTAAGTTTATATCATGCAATTATGACACAGAGGTCAGAATAGTGAGCTTATATCATGCAATTATGACAAGAAAGTCAGAACAGTTAGCTTATATCATGCAATTATGACAAAAAAAAGGCAGAATAGTGAGTTTATATCATGCAATTATGACAAAAAAGGCAGAATAGTCAGTTTATATCATGCAATTATGACAAAAAAAGGCAGAATAGTAAGTTTATATCATGCAATTATGAAGTGAAAGTCAGAACAGTTAGCTTATATCATGCAATTATGACAAAAAAGGCAGAATAGTGAGTTTATATTATGCAATTATGACAAAAAAGTCAGAATAGTGAGTTTATATCATGCAATTATGACACGAAGGTCAGAACAGTTAGCTTATATCATGCAATTATGACAAAAAAGGCAGAATAGTGAGTTTATATCATGCAATTATGACAAAAAAGGCAGAATAGTGAGTTTATATCATGCAATTATGACAAAAAGTCAGAATAGTGAGTTTATATCATGCAATTATGACAAAAAGTCAGAATAGTGAGTTTATATCATGCAATTATGACACGAAGGTCAGAACAGTTAGCTTATATCATGCAATTATGACAAAAAAGGCAGAATAGTGAGTTTATATCATGCAATTATGACAAAAAAGGCAGAATAGTGAGTTTATATCATGCAATTATGACAAAAAGTCAGAATAGTTAGCTTATATCATGCAATTATGACAAAAAAGGCAGAATAGTGAGTTTATATCATGCAATTATGACAAAAAAAGGCAGATTAGTGAGTTTATATCATGCAATAATGACACAAAAGTCAGAACAGTTCGCTTATATCATCCAATTATGAAAAAAAGGCAGAATAGTGAGTTTATATCATGCAATTATGACAAAAAAGGCAGAATAGTGAGTTTATATCATGCAATTATGACAAAAAAAGGCAGATTAGTGAGTTTATATCATGCAATAATGACACAAAAGTCAGAACAGTTAGCTTATATCATGCAATTACGACAAAAAAGGCAGAATAGTAAGTTTATATCATGCAATTATGAAACGAAAGTCAGAACAGTTAGCTTATATCATGCAATTATGAAAAAAAGTCAGAATAGTGAGTTTATATCATGCAATTATGACAAAAAAGTCAGAATAGTGAGTTCATATCATGCAATTATTACACGAAGGTCAGAACAGTTAGCTTATATCATGCAATTATGACAAAAAAGGCAGAATAGTGAGTATATATCATGCAATTATGACAAAAAAGTCAGAATAGTGAGTTTATCTCATGCAATTATGACAAAAAAGGCAGAATAGTGAGTTTATATCATGCAATTATGACAAAAAAGGCAGAATAGTGAGTTTATATCATGCAATCATGACAAAAAGGCAGAATAGTGAGTTTATATCATGCAATTATAACAAAAAAGGCAGAATAGTGAGTTTATATCAAGCAATTATGACACGGAAGTCAGAACAGTTAGCTTATATCATGCAATTTTGACAAAAAAGGCAGAATAGTGAGTTTATATCATGCAATTTTGACAAAAAGGCAGAATACTGAAATTATATCATGCAATTATGACAAAAAAGGCATAATAGTATGTTTATATCATGCAATTATGACAAAAAAGGCAGAATAGTGAGTTTATATCATGCAATTATAACAAAAAAGGCAGAATAGTGAGTTCATATCAAGCAATTATGACACTGAAGTCAGAACAGTAAGCTTATATCATGCAATTTTGACAAAAAAGGCAGAATAGTGAGTTTATATCATGCAATTATGACAAAAAGGCAGAATAGTGAAATTATATCATGCAATTATGACAAAAAAGGCATAATAGTATGTTTATATCATGCAATTATGACAAAAAAGGCAGAATAGTGAGTTTATATCATGCAATTATGACAAAAAAGGCAGAACAGTAAGTTTATATCATGCAATTATGACACGGAGGTCAGAATAGTGAGCTTATATCATGCAATTATGACAAGAAAGTCAGAACAGTTAGCTTATATCATGCAATTATGACAAAAAAAAAGGCAGAATAGTGAGTTTATATCATGCAATTATGACAAAAAAGGCAGAATAGTGAGTTTATATCATGCAATTATGACAAAACAAGGCAGAATAGTAAGTTTATATCATGCAATTATGAAGTGAAAGTCAGAACAGTTAGCTTATATCATGCAATTATGACAAAAAAGGCAGAATACTCAGTTTATATTATGCAATTATGACAAAAAAGTCAGAATAGTGAGTTTATATCATGCAATTATGACACGAAGGTCAGAACAGTTAGCTTATATCATGCAATTATGACAAAAAAGGCAGAATAGTGAGTTTATATCATGCAATTATGACAAAAAAGGCAGAATAGTGAGTTTATATCATGCAATTATGACAAAAAGTCAGAATAGTGAGTTTATATCATGCAATTATGACACGAAGGTCAGAACAGTTAGCTTATATCATGCAATTATGACAAAAAAGGCAGAATAGTGAGTTTATATCATGCAATTATGACAAAAAAGGCAGAATAGTGAGTTTATATCATGCAATTATGACAAAAAAGTCAGAATAGTGAGTTTATATCATGCAATTATGACACGAAGGTCAGAACAGTTAGCTTATATCATGCAATTATGACAAAAAAGGCAGAATAGTGAGTTTATATCATGCAATTATGACAAAAAAGGCAGAATAGTGAGTTTATATCATGCAATTATGACAAAAAGTCAGAATAGTGAGTTTATATCATACAATTATGACAAAAAGTCAGAATAGTGAGTTTATATCATGCAATTATGACACGAAGGTCAGAACAGTTAGCTTATATCATGCAATTATGACAAAAAAGGCAGAATAGTGAGTTTATATCATGCAATTATGACAGAAAAGGCAGAATAGTGAGTTTATATCATGTAATTATGACAAAAAAGGCAGAATAGTGAGTTTATATCATACAATTATGACAAAAAGTCAGAATAGTGAGTTTATATCATGCAATTATGACACGAAGGTCAGAACAGTTAGCTTATATCATGCAATTATGACAAAAAAGGCAGAATAGTGAGTTTATATCATGCAATTATGACAAAAAAAGGCAGAATAGTGAGTTTATATCATGCAATTATGACACAAAAGTCAGAACAGTTTGCTTATATCATGCAATTATGAAAAAAAGGCAGAATAGTGAGTTTATATCATGCAATTATGACAAAAAGGCAGAATAGTGAGTTTATATCATGCAATTTTGACAAAAAAGGCATAAAAGTATGTTTATATCATGCAATTATGACAAAAAAGGCATAATAGTGAGTTTATATCATGCAATTATGACAAAAAAGGCAGAATAGTGAGTTTATATCATGCAATTATGACAAAAAAGGCAGAACAGTGAGTTTATATCATGCAATTCTGTCAAGAAAGTCAGAACAGTTAGCTTATATCATGCAATTACGACAAAAAAGGCAGAATAGTAAGTTTATATCATGCAATTATGAAACGAAAGTCAGAACAGTTAGCTTATATCATGCAATTATGACAAAAAAGGCAGAATAGTGAGTTTATATCATGCAATTATGACAAAAAGTCAGAATAGTGAGTTTATATCATGCAATTATGACACGAAGGTCAGAACAGTTAGCTTATATCATGCAATTATGACAAAAAAGGCAGAATAGTGAGTTTATATCATGCAATTATGACAAAAAAGGCATAATAGTGAGTTTATATCATGCAATTATGACAAAAAAGGCAGAATAGTGAGTTTATAACATGCAATTATGACAAAAAAGGCAGAATAGTGAGTTTATATCATGCAGATATGACAAAAAAGCCAGAATAGTGAGTTTATATCATGCAATTATGACACAAAAGTCAGAACAGTTCGCTTATATCATGCAATTATGACAAAAAAGGCATAATAGTGAGTTTATATCATGCAATTATGACAAAAAAGGCATAATAGTGAGTTTATATCATGCAATTATGACA
Source organism: Garra rufa (assembly GCF_049309525.1). Classification (NCBI taxonomy): domain Eukaryota; kingdom Metazoa; phylum Chordata; class Actinopteri; order Cypriniformes; family Cyprinidae; genus Garra; species Garra rufa. The sequence goes on along the minus strand of NW_027394278.1, from coordinate 10,486,895 downwards.
AAAAAGGCAGAATAGTGAGTTTATATCATGCAATTATGACAAAAAAGGCAGAACAGTGAGTTTACATCATGCAATTATGACAAGAAAGTCAGAACAGTTAATTTATATCATGCAATTATGACAAAAAAGGCAGAATAGTAAGTTTATATCATGCAATTATGAAACGAAAGTCAGAACAGTTAGCTTATATCATGCAATTATGACAAAAAAGGCAGAATAGTGAGTTTATATTATGCAATTATGACAAAAAGTCAGAATAGTGAGTTTATATCATGCAGTTATGACAAAAAAGTCAGAATAGTGAGTTTATATCATGCAATTATGACAAAAAAGGCAGAACAGTGAGTTTATATCAAGCAATTAAGACAAGAAAGTCAGAACAGTTAGCTTATATCTTGCAATTATGACAAAAAAGGCAGAATAGTGAGTTTATATCATGCAATTATGACAAAAAAGGCAGAATACTAAGTTTATATCATGCAATTATGAAACGAAAGTCAGAACAGTTAGCTTATATCTTGCAATTATGACAAAAAAGGCAGAATAGTGAGTTTATATTATGCAATTATGACAAAAAAGTCAGAATAGTGAGTTTATATCATGCAATTATGACACGAAGGTCAGAACAGTTAGCTTATATCATGCAATTATGACAAAAAAAGGCAGAATAGTGAGTTTATATCATGCAATTATGACAAAAAAGTCAGAATAGTGAGTTTATCTCATGCAATTATGACAAAAAAGGCAGAATAGTGAGTTTATATCATGCAATCATGACAAAATGGCAGAATAGTGAGTTTATATCATGCAATTATAACAAAAAAGGCAGAATAGAGAGTTTATATCAAGCAATTATGACACGGAAGTCAGAACAGTTAGCTTATATCATGCAATTTTGACAAAAAAGGCAGAATAGTGAGTTTATATCATGCAATTATGACAAAAAAGGCAGAATAGTGAGTTTATATCATACAATTATGACAAAAAGTCAGAATAGTGAGTTTATATCATGCAATTATGACAAAAAAGTCAGAATAGTGAGTTTATATCATACAATCATGACAAAAAGGCAGAATAGTGAGTTTATATCATGCAATTATAACAAAAAAGGCAGAATAGTGAGTTTATATCAAGCAATTATGACACGGAAGTCAGAACAGTTAGCTTATATCATGCAATTTTGACAAAAAAGGCAGAATAGTGAGTTTATATCATGCAATTATGACAAAAAGGCAGAATAGTGAAATTATATCATGCAATTATGACAAAAAAGGCATAATAGTATGTTTATATCATGCAATTATGACAAAAAAGGCAGAATAGTGAGTTTATATCATGCAATTATGACAAAAAAGGCAGAATAGTGAGTTTATATCATGCAATCATGACAAAAAGGCAGAATAGTGAGTTTATATCATGCAATTATAACAAAAAAGGCAGAATAGTGAGTTCATATCAAGCAATTATGACACGGAAGTCAGAACAGTTAGCTTATATCATGCAATTTTGACAAAAAAGGCAGAATAGTGAGTTTATATCATGCAATTATGACAAAAAGGCAGAATAGTGAAATTATATCATGCAATTATGACAAAAAAGGCATAATAGTATGTTTATATCATGCAATTATGACAAAAAAGGCAGAATAGTGAGTTTATATCATGCAATTATGACAAAAAAGGCAGAACAGTAAGTTTATATCATGCAATTATGACACGGAGGTCAAAATAGTGAGCTTATATCATGCAATTATGACAAAAAAAAGGCAGAATAGTGAGTTTATATCATGCAATTATGACAAAAAAGGCAGAATAGTGAGTTTATATCATGCAATTATGACAAAACAAGGCAGAATAGTAAGTTTATATCATGCAATTATGAAGTGAAAGTTAGAACAGTTAGCTTATATCATGCAATTATGACAAAAAAGGCAGAATACTCAGTTTATATTATGCAATTATGACAAAAAAGTCAGAATAGTGAGTTTATATCATGCAATTATGACACGAAGGTCAGAACAGTTAGCTTATATCATGCAATTATGACAAAAAAGGCAGAATAGTGAGTTTATATCATGCAATTATGACAAAAAAGGCAGAATAGTGAGTTTATATCATGCAATTATGACAAAAAGTCAGAATAGTGAGTTTATATCATACAATTATGACAAAAAGTCAGAATAGTGAGTTTATATCATGCAATTATGACACGAAGGTCAGAACAGTTAGCTTATATCATGCAATTATGACAAAAAAGGCAGAATAGTGAGTTTATATCATGCAGTTATGACAGAAAAGGCAGAATAGTGAGTTTATATCATGTAATTATGACAAAAAAGGCAGAATAGTGAGTTTATATCATACAATTATGACAAAAAGTCAGAATAGTGAGTTTATATCATGCAATTATGACACGAAGGTCAGAACAGTTAGCTTATATCATGCAATTATGACAAAAAAGGCAGAATAGTGAGTTTATATCATGCAATTATGACAAAAAAAGGCAGAATAGTGAGTTTATATCATGCAATTATGACACAAAAGTCAGAACAGTTCGCTTATATCATGCAATTATGAAAAAAAGGCAGAATAGTGAGTTTATATCATGCAATTATGACAAAAAGGCAGAATAGTGAGTTTATATCATGCAATTTTGACAAAAAAGGCATAAAAGTATGTTTATATCATGCAATTATGACAAAAAAGGCATAATAGTGAGTTTATATCATGCAATTATGACAAAAAAGGCAGAATAGTGAGTTTATATCATGCAATTATGACAAAAAAGGCAGAATAGTGAGTTTATATCATGCAATTATGACAAAAAGTCAGAATAGTGAGTTTATATCATGCAATTATGACAAAAAGTCAGAATAGTGAGTTTATATCATGCAATTATGACACGAAGGTCAGAACAGTTAGCTTATATCATGCAATTATGACAAAAAAGGCAGAATAGTGAGTTTATATCATGCAATTATGACAAAAAGGCAGAATAGTGAGTTTATATCATGCAATTTTGACAAAAAAGGCATAAAAGTATGTTTATATCATGCAATTATGACAAAAAAGGCATAATAGTGAGTTTATATCATGCAATTATGACAAAAAAGGCAGAATAGTGAGTTTATATCATGCAATTATGACAAAAAAGGCAGAATAGTGAGTTTATATCATGCAATTATGACAAAAAGTCAGAATAGTGAGTTTATATCATGCAATTATGACAAAAAGTCAGAATAGTGAGTTTATATCATGCAATTATGACACGAAGGTCAGAACAGTTAGCTTATATCATGCAATTATGACAAAAAAGGCAGAATAGTGAGTTTATATCATGCAATTATGACAAAAAAGGCAGAATAGTGAGTTTATATCATGCAATTATGACAAAAAGTCAGAATAGTTAGCTTATATCATGCAATTATGACAAAAAAAGGCAGAATAGTGAGTTTATATCATGCAATTATGACAAAAAAAGGCAGATTAGTGAGTTTATATCATGCAATAATGACACAAAAGTCAGAACAGTTCGCTTATATCATCCAATTATGAAAAAAAGGCAGAATAGTGAGTTTATATCATGCAATTATGACAAAAAAGGCAGAATAGTGAGTTTATATCATGCAATTATGACAAAAAAAGGCAGATTAGTGAGTTTATATCATGCAATAATGACACAAAAGTCAGAACAGTTAGCTTATATCATGCAATTACGACAAAAAAGGCAGAATAGTAAGTTTATATCATGCAATTATGAAACGAAAGTCAGAACAGTTAGCTTATATCATGCAATTATGAAAAAAGTCAGAATAGTGAGTTTATATCATGCAATTATGACAAAAAAGTCAGAATAGTGAGTTTATCTCATGCAATTATGACAAAAAAGGCAGAATAGTGAGTTTATATCATGCAATTATGACAAAAAAGGCAGAATAGTGAGTTTATATCATGCAATCATGACAAAAAGGCAGAATAGTGAGTTTATATCATGCAATTATAACAAAAAAGGCAGAATAGTGAGTTTATATCAAGCAATTATGACACGGAAGTCAGAACAGTTAGCTTATATCATGCAATTTTGACAAAAAAGGCAGAATAGTGAGTTTATATCATGCAATTATGACAAAAAGGCAGAATACTGAAATTATATCATGCAATTATGACAAAAAAGGCATAATAGTATGTTTATATCATGCAATTATGACAAAAAAGGCAGAATAGTGAGTTTATATCATGCAATTATGACAAAAAAGGCAGAATAGTGAGTTTATATCATGCAATCATGACAAAAAGGCAGAATAGTGAGTTTATATCATGCAATTATAACAAAAAAGGCAGAATAGTGAGTTCATATCAAGCAATTATGACACGGAAGTCAGAACAGTTAGCTTATATCATGCAATTTTGACAAAAAAGGCAGAATAGTGAGTTTATATCATGCAATTATGACAAAAAGGCAGAATAGTGAAATTATATCATGCAATTATGACAAAAAAGGCATAATAGTATGTTTATATCATGCAATTATGACAAAAAAGGCAGAATAGTGAGTTTATATCATGCAATTATGACAAAAAAGGCAGAACAGTAAGTTTATATCATGCAATTATGACACGGAGGTCAGAATAGTGAGCTTATATCATGCAATTATGACAAGAAAGTCAGAACAGTTAGCTTATATCATGCAATTATGACAAAAAAAAGGCAGAATAGTGAGTTTATATCATGCAGTTATGACAAAAAAGGCAGAATAGTGAGTTTATATCATGCAATTATGACAAAACAAGGCAGAATAGTAAGTTTATATCATGCAATTATGAAGTGAAAGTCAGAACAGTTAGCTTATATCATGCAATTATGACAAAAAAGGCAGAATACTCAGTTTATATTATGCAATTATGACAAAAAAGTCAGAATAGTGAGTTTATATCATGCAATTATGACACGAAGGTCAGAACAGTTAGCTTATATCATGCAATTATGACAAAAAAGGCAGAATAGTGAGTTTATATCATGCAATTATGACAAAAAAGGCAGAATAGTGAGTTTATATCATGCAATTATGACACGAAGGTCAGAACAGTTAGCTTATATCATGCAATTATGACAAAAAAGGCAGAATAGTGAGTTTATATCATGCAATTATGACAGAAAAGGCAGAATAGTGAGTTTATATCATGTAATTATGACAAAAAAGGCAGAATAGTGAGTTTATATCATACAATTATGACAAAAAGTCAGAATAGTGAGTTTATATCATGCAATTATGACACGAAGGTCAGAACAGTTAGTTTATATCATGCAATTTTGACAAAAAAGGCATAAAAGTATGTTTATATCATGCAATTATGACAAAAAAGGCATAATAGTGAGTTTATATCATGCAATTATGACAAAAAAGGCAGAATAGTGAGTTTATATCATGCAATTATGACAAAAAAGGCAGAACAGTAAGTTTATATCATGCAATTATGACACGGAGGTCAGAATAGTGAGCTTATATCATGCAATTATGACAAGAAAGTCAGAACAGTTAGCTTATATCATGCAATTATGACAAAAAAGGCAGAATAGTGAGTTTATATCATACAATTATGACAAAAAGTCAGAATAGTGAGTTTATATCATGCAATTATGACACGAAGGTCAGAACAGTTAGCTTATATCATGCAATTATGACAAAAAAGGCAGAATAGTGAGTTTATATCATGCAATTATGACAAAAAAAGGCAGAATAGTGAGTTTATATCATGCAATTATGACACAAAAGTCAGAACAGTTCGCTTATATCATGCAATTATGAAAAAAAGGCATAAAAGTATGTTTATATCATGCAATTATGACAAAAAAGGCATAATAGTGAGTTTATATCATGCAATTATGACAAAAAAGGCAGAATAGTGAGTTTATATCATGCAATTATGACAAAAAAGGCAGAACAGTAAGTTTATATCATGCAATTAAGACACGGAGGTCAGAATAGTGAGCTTATATCATGCAATTATGACAAGAAAGTCAGAACAGTTAGTTTATATCATGTAATTATGACAAAAAAGGCAGAATAGTGAGTTTATATCATACAATTATGACAAAAAGTCAGAATAGTGAGTTTATATCATGCAATTATGACACGAAGGTCAGAACAGTTAGCTTATATCATGCAATTATGACAAAAAAGGCAGAATAGTGAGTTTATATCATGCAATTATGACAAAAAAAGGCAGAATAGTGAGTTTATATCATGCAATTATGACACAAAAGTCAGAACAGTTCGCTTATATCATGCAATTATGAAAAAAAGGCAGAATAGTGAGTTTATATCATGCAATTATGACAAAAAGGCAGAATAGTGAGTTTATATCATGCAATTTTGACAAAAAAGGCATAAAAGTATGTTTCTATCATGCAATTATGACAAAAAAGGCATAATAGTGAGTTTATATCATGCAATTATGACAAAAAAGGCAGAATAGTGAGTTTATATCATGCAATTATGACAAAAAAGGCAGAACAGTAAGTTTATATCATGCAATTATGACACGGAGGTCAGAATAGTGAGCTTATATCATGCAATTATGACAAGAAAGTCAGAACAGTTAGCTTATATCATGCAATTATGACAAAAAAAAGGCAGAATAGTGAGTTTATATCATGCAATTATGACAAAAAAGGCAGAATAGTCAGTTTATATCATGCAATTATGACAAAAAAAGGCAGAATAGTAAGTTTATATCATGCAATTATGAAGTGAAAGTCAGAACAGTTAGCTTATATCATGCAATTATGACAAAAAAGGCAGAATAGTGAGTTTATATTATGCAATTATGACAAAAAAGTCAGAATAGTGACTTTATATCATGCAATTATGACACGAAGGTCAGAACAGTTAGCTTATATCATGCAATTATGACAAAAAAGGCAGAATAGTGAGTTTATATCATGCAATTATGACAAAAAAGGCAGAATAGTGAGTTTATATCATGCAATTATGACAAAAAGTCAGAATAGTGAGTTTATATCATGCAATTATGACAAAAAGTCAGAATAGTGAGTTTATATCATGCAATTATGACACGAAGGTCAGAACAGTTAGCTTATATCATGCAATTATGACAAAAAAGGCAGAATAGTGAGTTTATATCATGCAATTATGACAAAAAAGGCAGAATAGTGAGTTTATATCATGCAATTATGACAAAAAGTCAGAATAGTTAGCTTATATCATGCAATTATGACAAAAAAGGCAGAATAGTGAGTTTATATCATGCAATTATGACAAAAAAAGGCAGATTAGTGAGTTTATATCATGCAATAATGACACAAAAGTCAGAACAGTTCGCTTATATCATCCAATTATGAAAAAAAGGCAGAATAGTGAGTTTATATCATGCAATTATGACAAAAAAGGCAGAATAGTGAGTTTATATCATGCAATTATGACAAAAAAAGGCAGATTAGTGAGTTTATATCATGCAATAATGACACAAAAGTCAGAACAGTTAGCTTATATCATGCAATTACGACAAAAAAGGCAGAATAGTAAGTTTATATCATGCAATTATGAAACGAAAGTCAGAACAGTTAGCTTATATCATGCAATTATGAAAAAAAGTCAGAATAGTGAGTTTATATCATGCAATTATGACAAAAAAGTCAGAATAGTGAGTTCATATCATGCAATTATGACACGAAGGTCAGAACAGTTAGCTTATATCATGCAATTATGACAAAAAAGGCAGAATAGTGAGTTTATCTCATGCAATTATGACAAAAAAGGCAGAATAGTGAGTTTATATCATGCAATCATGACAAAAAGGCAGAATAGTGAGTTTATATCATGCAATTATAACAAAAAAGGCAGAATAGTGAGTTTATATCAAGCAATTATGACACGGAAGTCAGAACAGTTAGCTTATATCATGCAATTTTGACAAAAAAGGCAGAATAGTGAGTTTATATCATGCAATTATGACAAAAAAGGCAGAATAGTGAGTTTATATCATGCAATTATGACAAAAAAGGCAGAATACTGAAATTATATCATGCAATTATGACAAAAAAGGCATAATAGTATGTTTATATCATGCAATTATGACAAAAAAGGCAGAATAGTGAGTTTATATCATGCAATTATGACAAAAAAGGCAGAATAGTGAGTTTATATCATGCAATCATGACAAAAAGGCAGAATAGTGAGTTTATATCATGCAATTATAACAAAAAAGGCAGAATAGTGAGTTCATATCAAGCAATTATGACACGGAAGTCAGAACAGTTAGCTTATATCATGCAATTTTGACAAAAAAGGCAGAATAGTGAGTTTATATCATGCAATTATGACAAAAAGGCAGAATAGTGAAATTATATCATGCAATTATGACAAAAAAGGCATAATAGTATGTTTATATCATGCAATTATGACAAAAAAGGCAGAATAGTGAGTTTATATCATGCAATTATGACAAAAAAGGCAGAACAGTAAGTTTATATCATGCAATTATGACACGGAGGTCAGAATAGTGAGCTTATATCATGCAATTATGACAAGAAAGTCAGAACAGTTAGCTTATATCATGCAATTATGACAAAAAAAAGGCAGAATAGTGAGTTTATATCATGCAGTTATGACAAAAAAGGCAGAATAGTGAGTTTATATCATGCAATTATGACAAAACAAGGCAGAATAGTAAGTTTATATCATGCAATTATGAAGTGAAAGTCAGAACAGTTAGCTTATATCATGCAATTATGACAAAAAAGGCAGAATACTCAGTTTATATTATGCAATTATGACAAAAAAGTCAGAATAGTGAGTTTATATCATGCAATTATGACACGAAGGTCAGAACAGTTAGCTTATATCATGCAATTATGACAAAAAAGGCAGAATAGTGAGTTTATATCATGCAATTATGACAAAAAAGGCAGAATAGTGAGTTTATATCATGCAATTATGACAAAAAGTCAGAATAGTGAGTTTATATCATGCAATTATGACAAAAAGTCAGAATAGTGAGTTTATATCATGCAATTATGACACGAAGGTCAGAACAGTTAGCTTATATCATGCAATTATGACAAAAAAGGCAGAATAGTGAGTTTATATCATGCAATTATGACAGAAAAGGCAGAATAGTGAGTTTATATCATGCAATTATGACAAAAAAGGTAGAATAGTGAGTTTATATCATGCAATTATGACAAAAAAGTCAGAATAGTGAGTTTATCTCATGCAATTATGACAAAAAAGGCAGAATAGTGAGTTTATATCATGCAATTATGACAAAATGGCAGAATAGTGAGTTTATATCATGCAATTATAACAAAAAAGGCAGAATAGTGAGTTTATATCAAGCAATCATGACACGGAAGTCAGAACAGTTAGCTTATATCATGCAATTTTGACAAAAAAGGCAGAATAGTGAGTTTATATCATGCAATTATGACAAAAAAGGCAGAATAGTGAGTTTATATCATACAATTATGACAAAAAGTCAGAATAGTGAGTTTATATCATGCAATTATGACACGAAGGTCAGAACAGTTAGCTTATATCATGCAATTATGACAAAAAAGGCAGAATAGTGAGTTTATATCATGCAATTATGACAGAAAAGGCAGAATAGTGAGTTTATATCATGTAATTATGACAAAAAAGGCAGAATAGTGAGTTTATATCATACAATTATGACAAAAAGTCAGAATAGTGAGTTTATATCATGCAATTATGACAAGAAAGTCAGAACAGTTAGCTTATATCTTGCAATTATGACAAAAAAGGCAGAATAGTGAGTTTATATCATGCAATTATGACAAAAAAGGCAGAATACTAAGTTTATATCATGCAATTATGAAACGAAAGTCAGAATAGTGAGTTTATATCAAGCAATTAAGACAAGAAAGTCAGAACAGTTAGCTTATATCTTGCAATTATGACAAAAAAGGCAGAATAGTGAGTTTATATCATGCAATTATGACAAAAAAGGCAGAATACTAAGTTTATATCATGCAATTATGAAACGAAAGTCAGAACTGTTAGCTTATATCTTGCAATTATGACAAAAAAGGCAGAATAGTGAGTTTATATTATGCAATTATGACAAAAAAGTCAGAATAGTGAGTTTATATCATGCAATTATGACACGAAGGTCAGAACAGTTAGCTTATATCATGCAATTATGACAAAAAAGTCAGAATAGTGAGTTTATCTCATGCAATTATGACAAAAAAAGGCAGAATAGTGAGTTTATATCATGCAATTATGTCAAAATGGCAGAATAGTGAGTTTATATCATGCAATTATAACAAAAAAGGCAGAATAGTGAGTTTATATCAAGCAATTATGACACGGAAGTCAGAACAGTTAGCTTATATCATGCAATTTTGACAAAAAAGGCAGAATAGTGAGTTTATATCATGCAATTATGACAAAAAGGCAGAATAGTGAGTTTATATCATACAATTATGACAAAAAGTCAGAATAGTGAGTTTATATCATGCAATTATGACACGAAGGTCAGAACAGTTAGCTTATATCATGCAATTATGACAAAAAAGGCAGAATAGTGAGTTTATATCATGCAATTATGACAGAAAAGGCAGAATAGTGAGTTTATATCATGTAATTATGACAAAAAAGGCAGAATAGTGAGTTTATATCATACAATTATGACAAAAAGTCAGAATAGTGAGTTTATATCATGCAATTATGACACGAAGGTCAGAACAGTTAGCTTATATCATGCAATTATGACAAAAAAGGCAGAATAGTGAGTTTATATCATGCAATTATGACAAAAAAAGGCAGAATAGTGAGTTTATATCATGCAATTATGACACAAAAGTCAGAACAGTTCGCTTATATCATGCAATTATGAAAAAAAGGCAGAATAGTGAGTTTATATCATGCAATTATGACAAAAAAGGCAGAATAGTGAGTTTATATCATGCAATTATGACAAAAAAGGCAGAACAGTGAGTTTATATCATGCAATTCTGTCAAGAAAGTCAGAACAGTTAGCTTATATCATGCAATTACGACAAAAAAGGCAGAATAGTAAGTTTATATCATGCAATTATGAAACGAAAGTCAGAACAGTTAGCTTATATCATGCAATTATGAAAAAAAGGCAGAATAGTGAGTTTATATCATGCAATTATGACAAAAAAGTCAGAATAGTGAGTTTATATCATGCAATTATGACACGAAGGTCAGAACAGTTAGCTTATATCATGCAATTATGACAAAAAAGGCAGAATAGTAAGTTTATATCATGCAATTATGAAACGAAAGTCAGAACAGTTAGCTTATATCATGCAATTATGACAAAAAAAGGCAGAATAGTGAGTTTATATTATGCAATTATGACAAAAAAGTCAGAATAGTGAGTTTATATCATGCAGTTATGACAAAAAAGGCAGAATAGTGAGTTTATATCATGCAATTATGACAAAAAAGGCAGAACAGTGAGTTTATATCAAGCAATTAAGAAAAGAAAGTCAGAACAGTTAGCTTATATCTTGCAATTATGACAAAAAAGGCAGAATAGTGAATTTATATCATGCAATTATGACAAAAAAGGCAGAATACTAAGTTTATATCATGCAATTATGAAACGAAAGTCAGAACAGTTAGCTTATATCTTGCAATTATGACAAAAAAGGCAGAATAGTGAGTTTATATTATGCAATTATGACAAGAAAGTCAGAATAGTGAGTTTATATCATGCAATTATGACACGAAGGTCAGAACAGTTAGCTTATATCATGCAATTATGACAAAAAAGGCAGAATAGTGAGTTTATATCATGCAATTATGACAAAAAAGTCAGAATAGTGAGTTTATCTCATGCAATTATGACAAAAAAGGCAGAATAGTGAGTTTATATCATGCAATTATGACAAAATGGCAGAATAGTGAGTTTATATCATGCAATTATAACAAAAAAGGCAGAATAGTGAGTTTATATCAAGCAATCATGACACGGAAGTCAGAACAGTTAGCTTATATCATGCAATTTTGACAAAAAAGGCAGAATAGTGAGTTTATATCATGCAATTATGACAAAAAAGGCAGAATAGTGAGTTTATATCATACAATTATGACAAAAAGTCAGAATAGTGAGTTTATATCATGCAATTATGACACGAAGGTCAGAACAGTTAGCTTATATCATGCAATTATGACAAAAAAGGCAGAATAGTGAGTTTATATCATGCAATTATGACAGAAAAGGCAGAATAGTGAGTTTATATCATGCAATTATGACAAGAAAGTCAGAACAGTTAGCTTATATCTTGCAATTATGACAAAAAAGGCAGAATAGTGAGTTTATATCATGCAATTATGACAAAAAAGGCAGAATACTAAGTTTATATCATGCAATTATGAAACGAAAGTCAGAATAGTGAGTTTATATCAAGCAATTAAGACAAGAAAGTCAGAACAGTTAGCTTATATCTTGCAATTATGACAAAAAAGGCAGAATAGTGAGTTTATATCATGCAATTATGACAAAAAAGGCAGAATACTAAGTTTATATCATGCAATTATGAAACGAAAGTCAGAACAGTTAGCTTATATCTTGCAATTATGACAAAAAAGGCAGAATAGTGAGTTTATATTATGCAATTATGACAAAAAGTCAGAATAGTGAGTTTATATCATGCAATTATGACACGAAGGTCAGAACAGTTAGCTTATATCTTGCAATTATGACAAAAAAGGCAGAATAGTGAGTTTATATCATGCAATTATGACAAAAAAGGCAGAATACTAAGTTTATATCATGCAATTATGAAACGAAAGTCAGAACAGTTAGCTTATATCTTGCAATTATGACAAAAAAGGCAGAATAGTGAGTTTATATTATGCAATTATGACAAAAAAGTCAGAATAGTGAGTTTATATCATGCAATTATGACACGAAGGTCAGAACAGTTAGCTTATATCATGCAATTATGACAAAAAAGTCAGAATAGTGAGTTTATCTCATGCAATTATGACAAAATGGCAGAATAGTGAGTTTATATCATGCAATTATAACAAAAAAGGCAGAATAGTGAGTTTATATCAAGCAATTATGACACGGAAGTCAGAACAGTTAGCTTATATCATGCAATTTTGACAAAAAAGGCAGAATAGTGAGTTTATATCATGCAATTATGACAAAAAAGGCAGAATAGTGAGTTTATATCATACAATTATGACAAAAAGTCAGAATAGTGAGTTTATATCATGCAATTATGACACGAAGGTCAGAACAGTTAGCTTATATCATGCAATTATGACAAAAAAGGCAGAATAGTGAGTTTATATCATGCAATTATGACAGAAAAGGCAGAATAGTGAGTTTATATCATGTAATTATGACAAAAAAGGCAGAATAGTGAGTTTATATCATACAATTATGACAAAAAGTCAGAATAGTGAGTTTATATCATGCAATTATGACACGAAGGTCAGAACAGTTAGCTTATATCATGCAATTATGACAAAAAAGGCAGAATAGTGAGTTTATATCATGCAATTATGACAAAAAAGGCAGAATAGTGAGTTTATATCATGCAATTATGACACAAAAGTCAGAACAGTTCGCTTATATCATGCAATTATGAAAAAAAGGCAGAATAGTGAGTTTATATCATGCAATTATGACAAAAAGGCAGAATAGTGAGTTTATATCATGCAATTATGACAAAAAAGGCAGAATAGTGAGTTTATATCATGCAATTATGACAAAAAAGGCAGAACAGTGAGTTTATATCATGCAATTCTGTCAAGAAAGTCAGAACAGTTAGCTTATATCATGCAATTACGACAAAAAAGGCAGAATAGTAAGTTTATATCATGCAATTATGAAACGAAAGTCAGAACAGTTAGCTTATATCATGCAATTATGAAAAAAAGGCAGAATAGTGAGTTTATATCATGCAATTATGACAAAAAAGTCAGAATAGTGAGCTTATATCATGCAATTATGACACGAAGGTCAGAACAGTTAGCTTATATCATGCAATTATGACAAAAAAGGCAGAATAGTGAGTTTATATCATGCAATTATGACAAAAAAGTCAGAATAGTGAGTTTATCTCATGCAATTATGACAAAAAAGGCAGAATAGTGAGTTTATCTCATGCAATTATGACAAAAAAGGCAGAATAGTGAGTTTATCTCATGCAATTATGACAAAAAGTCAGAATAGTGAGTTTATATCATGCAATTATGACAAAAAGTCAGAATAGTGAGTTTATATCATGCAATTATGACACGAAGGTCAGAACAGTTAGCTTATATCATGCAATTATGACAAAAAAGGCAGAATAGTGAGTTTATATCATGCAATTATGACAAAAAAGTCAGAATAGTGAGTTTATATCATGCAATTATGACAAAAAGTCAGAATAGTTAGCTTATATCATGCAATTATGACAAAAAAGGCAGAATAGTGAGTTTATATCATGCAATTATGACAAAAAAAGGCAGATTAGTGAGTTTATATCATGCAATAATGACACAAAAGTCAGAACAGTTCGCTTATATCATCCAATTATGAAAAAAAGGCAGAATAGTGAGTTTATATCATGCAATTATGAAAAAAAAGGCAGAATAGTGAGTTTATATCATGCAATTATGACAAAAAAAGGCAGATTAGTGAGTTTATATCATGCAATAATGACACAAAAGTCAGAACAGTTAGCTTATATCATGCAATTACGACAAAAAAGGCAGAATAGTAAGTTTATATCATGCAATTATGAAACGAAAGTCAGAACAGTTAGCTTATATCATGCAATTATGAAAAAAAAGGCAGAATAGTGAGTTTATATCATGCAATTATGACAAAAAAGTCAGAATAGTGAGTTCATATCATGCAATTATGACACGAAGGTCAGAACAGTTAGCTTATATCATGCAATTATGACAAAAAGGCAGAATAGTGAGTTTATATCATGCAATTATGACAAAAAAGTCAGAATAGTGAGTTTATCTCATGCAATTATGACAAAAAAGGCAGAATAGTGAGTTTATATCATGCAATTATGACAAAAAAGGCAGAATAGTGAGTTTATATCATGCAATCATGACAAAAAGGCAGAATAGTGAGTTTATATCATGCAATTATAATAAAAAAGGCAGAATAGTGAGTTTATATCAAGCAATTATGACACGGAAGTCAGAACAGTTAGCTTATATCATGCAATTTTGAAAAAAAAGGCAGAATAGTGAGTTTATATCATGCAATTATGACAAAAAGGCAGAATAGTGAAATTATATCATGCAATTATGACAAGAAAGAAAGAACAGTTAGCTTATATCATGCAATTATGACAAAAAAGGCAGAATAGTGAGTTTATATCATGCAATTATGACAAAAAAGGCAGAACAGTAAGTTTATATCATGCAATTATGACACGAAGGTCAGAATAGTGAGCTTATATCATGCAATTATGACAAGAAAGTCAGAACAGTTAGCTTATATCATGCAATTATGACAAAAAAAGGCAGAATAGTGAGTTTATATCATGCAATTGTGACAAAAAAGGCAGAATAGTGAGTTTATATCATGCAATTATGACAAAAAAGTCAGAATAGTGAGTTTATCTAATGCAATTATGACAAAAAAGGCAGAATAGTGAGTTTATATCATGCAATTACAACAAAAAAGGCAGAATAGTGAGTTTATATCAAGCAATTATGACACGGAAGTCAGAACAGTTAGCTTATATCATGCAATTTTGACAAAAAAGGCAGAATAGTGAGTTTATATCATGCAATTATGACAAAAAAGGCAGAATAGTGAGTTTATATCATACAATTATGACAAAAAGTCAGAATAGTGAGTTTATATCATGCAATTATGACACGAAGGTCAGAACAGTTAGCTGATATCATGCAATTATGACAAAAAAGGCCGAATAGTGAGTTTATATCATGCAATTATGACAGAAAAGGCAGAATAGTGAGTTTATATCATGCAATTATGACAAAAAAGGCAGAACAGTGAGTTTATATCATGCAATTCTGTCAAGAAAGTCAGAACAGTTAGCTTATATCATGCAATTACGACAAAAAAGGCAGAATAGTAAGTTTATATCATGCAATTATGAAACGAAAGTCAGAACAGTTAGCTTATATCATGCAATTATGACAAAAAAGGCAGAATAGTGAGTTTATATTATGCAATTATGACAAAAAAGTCAGAATAGTGAGTTTATAT
Source organism: Garra rufa (assembly GCF_049309525.1). Taxonomy (NCBI): domain Eukaryota; kingdom Metazoa; phylum Chordata; class Actinopteri; order Cypriniformes; family Cyprinidae; genus Garra; species Garra rufa. The sequence goes on along the minus strand of NW_027394278.1, from coordinate 10,470,673 downwards.
CATGCAGTTATGACAAAAAAGGCAGAATAGTGAGTTTATATCATGCAATTATGACAAAAAAAGGCAGAACAGTGAGTTTATATCAAACAATTAAGACAAGAAAGTCAGAACAGTTAGCTTATATCTTGCAATTATGACAAAAAAGGCAGAATAGTGAGTTTATATCATGCAATTATGACAAGAAAGGCAGAATACTAAGTTTATATCATGCAATTATGACACGAAGGTCAGAACAGTTAGCTTATATCTTGCAATTATGACAAAAAAGGCAGAATAGTGAGTTTATATTATGCAATTATGACAAAAAAGTCAGAATAGTGAGTTTATATCATGCAATTATGACACGAAGGTCAGAACAGTTAGCTTATATCATGCAATTATGACAAAAAAGGCAGAATAGTGAGTTTATATCATGCAATTATGACAAAAAAGTCAGAATAGTGAGTTTATCTCATGCAATTATGACAAAAAAGGCAGAATAGTGAGTTTATATCATGCAATCATGACAAAATGGCAGAATAGTGAGTTTATATCATGCAATTATAACAAAAAAGGCAGAATAGTGAGTTTATATCAAGCAATTATGACACGGAAGTCAGAACAGTTAGCTTATATCATGCAATTTTGACAAAAAAGGCAGAATAGTGAGTTTATATCATGCAATTATGACAAAAAAGGCAAAATAGTGAGTTTATATCATACAATTATGACAAAAAGTCAGAATAGTGAGTTTATATCATGCAATTATGACACGAAGGTCAGAACAGTTAGCTTATATCATGCAATTATGACAAAAAAGGCAGAATAGTGAGTTTATATCATGCAATTATGACAGAAAAGGCAGAATAGTGAGTTTATATCATGTAATTATGACAAAAAAGGCAGAATAGTGAGTTTATATCATACAATTATGACAAAAAGTCAGAATAGTGAGTTTATATCATGCAATTATGACACGAAGGTCAGAACAGTTAGCTTATATCATGCAATTATGACAAAAAAGGCAGAATAGTGAGTTTATATCATGCAATTATGACAAAAAAAGGCAGAATAGTGAGTTTATATCATGCAATTATGACACAAAAGTCAGAACAGTTCGCTTATATCATGCAATTATGAAAAAAAGGCAGAATAGTGAGTTTATATCATGCAATTATGACAAAAAGGCAGAATAGTGAGTTTATATCATGCAATTTTGACAAAAAAGGCATAAAAGTATGTTTATATCATGCAATTATGACAAAAAAGGCATAATAGTGAGTTTATATCATGCAATTATGACAAAAAAGGCAGAATAGTGAGTTTATATCATGCAATTATGACAAAAAAGGCAGAACAGTGAGTTTATATCATGCAATTCTGTCAAGAAAGTCAGAACAGTTAGCTTATATCATGCAATTACGACAAAAAAGGCAGAATAGTAAGTTTATATCATGCAATTATGAAACGAAAGTCAGAACAGTTAGCTTATATCATGCAATTATGAAAAAAGGCAGAATAGTGAGTTTATATCATGCAATTATGACAAAAAAGTCAGAATAGTGAGTTTATATCATGCAATTATGACACGAAGGTCAGAACAGTTAGCTTATATCATGCAATTATGACAAAAAAGGCAGAATAGTAAGTTTATATCATGCAATTATGAAACGAAAGTCAGAACAGTTAGCTTATATCATGCAATTATGACAAAAAAAGGCAGAATAGTGAGTTTATATTATGCAATTATGACAAAAAAGTCAGAATAGTGAGTTTATATCATGCAGTTATGACAAAAAAGGCAGAATAGTGAGTTTATATCATGCAATTATGACAAAAAAGGCAGAACAGTGAGTTTATATCAAGCAATTAAGACAAGAAAGTCAGAACAGTTAGCTTATATCTTGCAATTATGACAAAAAAGGCAGAATAGTGAGTTTATATCATGCAATTATGACAAAAAAGGCAGAATACTAAGTTTATATCATGCAATTATGAAACGAAAGTCAGAACAGTTAGCTTATATCTTGCAATTATGACAAAAAAGGCAGAATAGTGAGTTTATATTATGCAATTATGACAAAAAAGTCAGAATAGTGAGTTTATATCATGCAATTATGACACGAAGGTCAGAACAGTTAGCTTATATCATGCAATTATGACAAAAAAGGCAGAATAGTGAGTTTATATCATGCAATTATGACAAAAAAGTCAGAATAGTGAGTTTATCTCATGCAATTATGACAAAAAAGGCAGAATAGTGAGTTTATATCATGCAATTATGACAAAATGGCAGAATAGTGAGTTTATATCATGCAATTATAACAAAAAAGGCAGAATAGTGAGTTTATATCAAGCAATCATGACACGGAAGTCAGAACAGTTAGCTTATATCATGCAATTTTGACAAAAAAGGCAGAATAGTGAGTTTATATCATGCAATTATGACAAAAAAGGCAGAATAGTGAGTTTATATCATACAATTATGACAAAAAGTCAGAATAGTGAGTTTATATCATGCAATTATGACACGAAGGTCAGAACAGTTAGCTTATATCATGCAATTATGACAAAAAAGGCAGAATAGTGAGTTTATATCATGCAATTATGACAGAAAAGGCAGAATAGTGAGTTTATATCATGTAATTATGACAAAAAAGGCAGAATAGTGAGTTTATATCATACAATTATGACAAAAAGGCAGAATAGTGAGTTTATATCATACAATTATGACACGAAGGTCAGAACAGTTAGCTTATATCATGCAATTATGACAAAAAAGGCAGAATAGTGAGTTTATATCATGCAATTATGACAAAAAAAGGCAGAATAGTGAGTTTATATCATGCAATTATGACACAAAAGTCAGAACAGTTCGCTTATATCATGCAATTATGAAAAAAAGGCAGAATAGTGAGTTTATATCATGCAATTATGACAAAAAGGCAGAATAATGAGTTTATATCATGCAATTTTGACAAAAAAGGCATAAAAGTATGTTTATATCATGCAATTATGACAAAAAAGGCATAATAGTGAGTTTATATCATGCAATTATGACAAAAAAGGCAGAATAGTGAGTTTATATCATGCAATTATGACAAAAAAGGCAGAACAGTGAGTTTATATCATGCAATTCTGTCAAGAAAGTCAGAACAGTTAGCTTATATCATGCAATTACGACAAAAAAGGCAGAATAGTAAGTTTATATCATGCAATTATGAAACGAAAGTCAGAACAGTTAGCTTATATCATGCAATTATGAAAAAAGGCAGAATAGTGAGTTTATATCATGCAATTATGACAAAAAAGGCAGAACAGTGAGTTTATATCAAGCAATTAAGACAAGAAAGTCAGAACAGTTAGCTTATATCTTGCAATTATGACAAAAAAGGCAGAATAGTGAGTTTATATCATGCAATTATGACAAAAAAGGCAGAATACTAAGTTTATATCATGCAATTATGAAACGAAAGTCAGAACAGTTAGCTTATATCTTGCAATTATGACAAAAAAGGCAGAATAGTGAGTTTATATTATGCAATTATGACAAAAAAGTCAGAATAGTGAGTTTATATCATGCAATTATGACACGAAGGTCAGAACAGTTAGCTTATATCATGCAATTATGACAAAAAAGGCAGAATAGTGAGTTTATATCATGCAATTATGACAAAAAAGTCAGAATAGTGAGTTTATCTCATGCAATTATGACAAAAAAGGCAGAATAGTGAGTTTATATCATGCAATTATGACACGAAGGTCAGAACAGTTAGCTTATATCATGCAATCATGACACGGAAGTCAGAACAGTTAGCTTATATCATGCAATTTTGACAAAAAAGTCAGAATAGTGAGTTTATATCATGCAATTATGACAAAAAAGGCAGAATAGTGAGTTTATATCATACAATTATGACAAAAAGTCAGAACAGTTAGCTTATATCATGCAATTTTGACAAAAAAGGCAGAATAGTGAGTTTATATCATGCAATTATGACAAAAAAGGCAGAATATTGAGTTTATATCATACAATTATGACAAAAAGTCAGAATAGTGAGTTTATATCATGCAATTATGACACGAAGGTCAGAACAGTTAGCTTATATCATGCAATTATGACAAAAAAGGCAGAATAGTGAGTTTATATCATGCAATTATGACAGAAAAGGCAGAATAGTGAGTTTATATCATGTAATTATGACAAAAAAGGCAGAATAGTGAGTTTATATCATACAATTATGACAAAAAGTCAGAATAGTGAGTTTATATCATGCAATTATGACAAGAAAGTCAGAACAGTTAGCTTATATCTTGCAATTATGACAAAAAAGGCAGAATAGTGAGTTTATATCATGCAATTATGACAAAAAAGGCAGAATACTAAGTTTATATCATGCAATTATGAAACGAAAGTCAGAATAGTGAGTTTATATCAAGCAATTAAGACAAGAAAGTCAGAACAGTTAGCTTATATCTTGCAATTATGACAAAAAAGTCAGAATAGTGAGTTTATATCATGCAATTATGACACGAAGGTCAGAACAGTTAGCTTATATCATGCAATTATGACAAAAAAGTCAGAATAGTGAGTTTATCTCATGCAATTATGACAAAATGGCAGAATAGTGAGTTTATATCATGCAATTATAACAAAAAAGGCAGAATAGTGAGTTTATATCAAGCAATTATGACACGGAAGTCAGAACAGTTAGCTTATATCATGCAATTTTGACAAAAAAGGCAGAATAGTGAGTTTATATCATGCAATTATGACAAAAAAGGCAGAATAGTGAGTTTATATCATACAATTATGACAAAAAGTCAGAATAGTGAGTTTATATCATGCAATTATGACACGAAGGTCAGAACAGTTAGCTTATATCATGCAATTATGACAAAAAAGGCAGAATAGTGAGTTTATATCATGCAATTATGACAGAAAAGGCAGAATAGTGAGTTTATATCATGTAATTATGACAAAAAAGGCAGAATAGTGAGTTTATATCATACAATTATGACAAAAAGTCAGAATAGTGAGTTTATATCATGCAATTATGACACGAAGGTCAGAACAGTTAGCTTATATCATGCAATTATGACAAAAAAGGCAGAATAGTGAGTTTATATCATGCAATTATGACAAAAAAGGCAGAATAGTGAGTTTATATCATGCAATTATGACACAAAAGTCAGAACAGTTCGCTTATATCATGCAATTATGAAAAAAAGGCAGAATAGTGAGTTTATATCATGCAATTATGACAAAAAGGCAGAATAGTGAGTTTATATCATGCAATTATGACAAAAAAGGCAGAATAGTGAGTTTATATCATGCAATTATGACAAAAAAGGCAGAACAGTGAGTTTATATCATGCAATTCTGTCAAGAAAGTCAGAACAGTTAGCTTATATCATGCAATTACGACAAAAAAGGCAGAATAGTAAGTTTATATCATGCAATTATGAAACGAAAGTCAGAACAGTTAGCTTATATCATGCAATTATGAAAAAAAGGCAGAATAGTGAGTTTATATCATGCAATTATGACAAAAAAGTCAGAATAGTGAGCTTATATCATGCAATTATGACACGAAGGTCAGAACAGTTAGCTTATATCATGCAATTATGACAAAAAAGGCAGAATAGTGAGTTTATATCATGCAATTATGACAAAAAAGTCAGAATAGTGAGTTTATCTCATGCAATTATGACAAAAAAGGCAGAATAGTGAGTTTATCTCATGCAATTATGACAAAAAAGGCAGAATAGTGAGTTTATCTCATGCAATTATGACAAAAAGTCAGAATAGTGAGTTTATATCATGCAATTATGACAAAAAGTCAGAATAGTGAGTTTATATCATGCAATTATGACACGAAGGTCAGAACAGTTAGCTTATATCATGCAATTATGACAAAAAAGGCAGAATAGTGAGTTTATATCATGCAATTATGACAAAAAAGTCAGAATAGTGAGTTTATATCATGCAATTATGACAAAAAGTCAGAATAGTTAGCTTATATCATGCAATTATGACAAAAAAGGCAGAATAGTGAGTTTATATCATGCAATTATGACAAAAAAAGGCAGATTAGTGAGTTTATATCATGCAATAATGACACAAAAGTCAGAACAGTTCGCTTATATCATCCAATTATGAAAAAAAGGCAGAATAGTGAGTTTATATCATGCAATTATGAAAAAAAAGGCAGAATAGTGAGTTTATATCATGCAATTATGACAAAAAAAGGCAGATTAGTGAGTTTATATCATGCAATAATGACACAAAAGTCAGAACAGTTAGCTTATATCATGCAATTACGACAAAAAAGGCAGAATAGTAAGTTTATATCATGCAATTATGAAACGAAAGTCAGAACAGTTAGCTTATATCATGCAATTATGAAAAAAAAGGCAGAATAGTGAGTTTATATCATGCAATTATGACAAAAAAGTCAGAATAGTGAGTTCATATCATGCAATTATGACACGAAGGTCAGAACAGTTAGCTTATATCATGCAATTATGACAAAAAGGCAGAATAGTGAGTTTATATCATGCAATTATGACAAAAAAGTCAGAATAGTGAGTTTATCTCATGCAATTATGACAAAAAAGGCAGAATAGTGAGTTTATATCATGCAATTATGACAAAAAAGGCAGAATAGTGAGTTTATATCATGCAATCATGACAAAAAGGCAGAATAGTGAGTTTATATCATGCAATTATAATAAAAAAGGCAGAATAGTGAGTTTATATCAAGCAATTATGACACGGAAGTCAGAACAGTTAGCTTATATCATGCAATTTTGAAAAAAAAGGCAGAATAGTGAGTTTATATCATGCAATTATGACAAAAAGGCAGAATAGTGAAATTATATCATGCAATTATGACAAGAAAGAAAGAACAGTTAGCTTATATCATGCAATTATGACAAAAAAGGCAGAATAGTGAGTTTATATCATGCAATTATGACAAAAAAGGCAGAACAGTAAGTTTATATCATGCAATTATGACACGAAGGTCAGAATAGTGAGCTTATATCATGCAATTATGACAAGAAAGTCAGAACAGTTAGCTTATATCATGCAATTATGACAAAAAAAGGCAGAATAGTGAGTTTATATCATGCAATTGTGACAAAAAAGGCAGAATAGTGAGTTTATATCATGCAATTATGACAAAAAAGTCAGAATAGTGAGTTTATCTAATGCAATTATGACAAAAAAGGCAGAATAGTGAGTTTATATCATGCAATTACAACAAAAAAGGCAGAATAGTGAGTTTATATCAAGCAATTATGACACGGAAGTCAGAACAGTTAGCTTATATCATGCAATTTTGACAAAAAAGGCAGAATAGTGAGTTTATATCATGCAATTATGACAAAAAAGGCAGAATAGTGAGTTTATATCATACAATTATGACAAAAAGTCAGAATAGTGAGTTTATATCATGCAATTATGACACGAAGGTCAGAACAGTTAGCTGATATCATGCAATTATGACAAAAAAGGCCGAATAGTGAGTTTATATCATGCAATTATGACAGAAAAGGCAGAATAGTGAGTTTATATCATGCAATTATGACAAAAAAGGCAGAACAGTGAGTTTATATCATGCAATTCTGTCAAGAAAGTCAGAACAGTTAGCTTATATCATGCAATTACGACAAAAAAGGCAGAATAGTAAGTTTATATCATGCAATTATGAAACGAAAGTCAGAACAGTTAGCTTATATCATGCAATTATGACAAAAAAGGCAGAATAGTGAGTTTATATTATGCAATTATGACAAAAAAGTCAGAATAGTGAGTTTATATCATGCAGTTATGACAAAAAAGGCAGAATAGTGAGTTTATATCATGCAATTATGACAAAAAAAGGCAGAACAGTGAGTTTATATCAAACAATTAAGACAAGAAAGTCAGAACAGTTAGCTTATATCTTGCAATTATGACAAAAAAGGCAGAATAGTGAGTTTATATCATGCAATTATGACAAGAAAGGCAGAATACTAAGTTTATATCATGCAATTATGACACGAAGGTCAGAACAGTTAGCTTATATCTTGCAATTATGACAAAAAAGGCAGAATAGTGAGTTTATATTATGCAATTATGACAAAAAAGTCAGAATAGTGAGTTTATATCATGCAATTATGACACGAAGGTCAGAACAGTTAGCTTATATCATGCAATTATGACAAAAAAGGCAGAATAGTGAGTTTATATCATGCAATTATGACAAAAAAGTCAGAATAGTGAGTTTATCTCATGCAATTATGACAAAAAAGGCAGAATAGTGAGTTTATATCATGCAATCATGACAAAATGGCAGAATAGTGAGTTTATATCATGCAATTATAACAAAAAAGGCAGAATAGTGAGTTTATATCAAGCAATTATGACACGGAAGTCAGAACAGTTAGCTTATATCATGCAATTTTGACAAAAAAGGCAGAATAGTGAGTTTATATCATGCAATTATGACAAAAAAGGCAAAATAGTGAGTTTATATCATACAATTATGACAAAAAGTCAGAATAGTGAGTTTATATCATGCAATTATGACACGAAGGTCAGAACAGTTAGCTTATATCATGCAATTATGACAAAAAAGGCAGAATAGTGAGTTTATATCATGCAATTATGACAGAAAAGGCAGAATAGTGAGTTTATATCATGTAATTATGACAAAAAAGGCAGAATAGTGAGTTTATATCATACAATTATGACAAAAAGTCAGAATAGTGAGTTTATATCATGCAATTATGACACGAAGGTCAGAACAGTTAGCTTATATCATGCAATTATGACAAAAAAGGCAGAATAGTGAGTTTATATCATGCAATTATGACAAAAAAAGGCAGAATAGTGAGTTTATATCATGCAATTATGACACAAAAGTCAGAACAGTTCGCTTATATCATGCAATTATGAAAAAAAGGCAGAATAGTGAGTTTATATCATGCAATTATGACAAAAAGGCAGAATAGTGAGTTTATATCATGCAATTTTGACAAAAAAGGCATAAAAGTATGTTTATATCATGCAATTATGACAAAAAAGGCATAATAGTGAGTTTATATCATGCAATTATGACAAAAAAGGCAGAATAGTGAGTTTATATCATGCAATTATGACAAAAAAGGCAGAACAGTGAGTTTATATCATGCAATTCTGTCAAGAAAGTCAGAACAGTTAGCTTATATCATGCAATTACGACAAAAAAGGCAGAATAGTAAGTTTATATCATGCAATTATGAAACGAAAGTCAGAACAGTTAGCTTATATCATGCAATTATGAAAAAAGGCAGAATAGTGAGTTTATATCATGCAATTATGACAAAAAAGTCAGAATAGTGAGTTTATATCATGCAATTATGACACGAAGGTCAGAACAGTTAGCTTATATCATGCAATTATGACAAAAAAGGCAGAATAGTAAGTTTATATCATGCAATTATGAAACGAAAGTCAGAACAGTTAGCTTATATCATGCAATTATGACAAAAAAAGGCAGAATAGTGAGTTTATATTATGCAATTATGACAAAAAAGTCAGAATAGTGAGTTTATATCATGCAGTTATGACAAAAAAGGCAGAATAGTGAGTTTATATCATGCAATTATGACAAAAAAGGCAGAACAGTGAGTTTACAGTATATCAAGCAATTAAGACAAGAAAGTCAGAACAGTTAGCTTATATCTTGCAATTATGACAAAAAAGGCAGAATAGTGAGTTTATATCATGCAATTATGACAAAAAAGGCAGAATACTAAGTTTATATCATGCAATTATGAAACGAAAGTCAGAACAGTTAGCTTATATCTTGCAATTATGACAAAAAAGGCAGAATAGTGAGTTTATATTATGCAATTATGACAAAAAAGTCAGAATAGTGAGTTTATATCATGCAATTATGACACGAAGGTCAGAACAGTTAGCTTATATCATGCAATTATGACAAAAAAGGCAGAATAGTGAGTTTATATCATGCAATTATGACAAAAAAGTCAGAATAGTGAGTTTATCTCATGCAATTATGACAAAAAAGGCAGAATAGTGAGTTTATATCATGCAATTATGACAAAATGGCAGAATAGTGAGTTTATATCATGCAATTATAACAAAAAAGGCAGAATAGTGAGTTTATATCAAGCAATCATGACACGGAAGTCAGAACAGTTAGCTTATATCATGCAATTTTGACAAAAAAGGCAGAATAGTGAGTTTATATCATGCAATTATGACAAAAAAGGCAGAATAGTGAGTTTATATCATACAATTATGACAAAAAGTCAGAATAGTGAGTTTATATCATGCAATTATGACACGAAGGTCAGAACAGTTAGCTTATATCATGCAATTATGACAAAAAAGGCAGAATAGTGAGTTTATATCATGCAATTATGACAGAAAAGGCAGAATAGTGAGTTTATATCATGTAATTATGACAAAAAAGGCAGAATAGTGAGTTTATATCATACAATTATGACAAAAAGGCAGAATAGTGAGTTTATATCATACAATTATGACACGAAGGTCAGAACAGTTAGCTTATATCATGCAATTATGACAAAAAAGGCAGAATAGTGAGTTTATATCATGCAATTATGACAAAAAAAGGCAGAATAGTGAGTTTATATCATGCAATTATGACACAAAAGTCAGAACAGTTCGCTTATATCATGCAATTATGAAAAAAAGGCAGAATAGTGAGTTTATATCATGCAATTATGACAAAAAGGCAGAATAATGAGTTTATATCATGCAATTTTGACAAAAAAGGCATAAAAGTATGTTTATATCATGCAATTATGACAAAAAAGGCATAATAGTGAGTTTATATCATGCAATTATGACAAAAAAGGCAGAATAGTGAGTTTATATCATGCAATTATGACAAAAAAGGCAGAACAGTGAGTTTATATCATGCAATTCTGTCAAGAAAGTCAGAACAGTTAGCTTATATCATGCAATTACGACAAAAAAGGCAGAATAGTAAGTTTATATCATGCAATTATGAAACGAAAGTCAGAACAGTTAGCTTATATCATGCAATTATGAAAAAAGGCAGAATAGTGAGTTTATATCATGCAATTATGACAAAAAAGGCAGAACAGTGAGTTTATATCAAGCAATTAAGACAAGAAAGTCAGAACAGTTAGCTTATATCTTGCAATTATGACAAAAAAGGCAGAATAGTGAGTTTATATCATGCAATTATGACAAAAAAGGCAGAATACTAAGTTTATATCATGCAATTATGAAACGAAAGTCAGAACAGTTAGCTTATATCTTGCAATTATGACAAAAAAGGCAGAATAGTGAGTTTATATTATGCAATTATGACAAAAAAGTCAGAATAGTGAGTTTATATCATGCAATTATGACACGAAGGTCAGAACAGTTAGCTTATATCATGCAATTATGACAAAAAAGGCAGAATAGTGAGTTTATATCATGCAATTATGACAAAAAAGTCAGAATAGTGAGTTTATCTCATGCAATTATGACAAAAAAGGCAGAATAGTGAGTTTATATCATGCAATTATGACACGAAGGTCAGAACAGTTAGCTTATATCATGCAATCATGACACGGAAGTCAGAACAGTTAGCTTATATCATGCAATTTTGACAAAAAAGTCAGAATAGTGAGTTTATATCATGCAATTATGACAAAAAAGGCAGAATAGTGAGTTTATATCATACAATTATGACAAAAAGTCAGAACAGTTAGCTTATATCATGCAATTTTGACAAAAAAGGCAGAATAGTGAGTTTATATCATGCAATTATGACAAAAAAGGCAGAATATTGAGTTTATATCATACAATTATGACAAAAAGTCAGAATAGTGAGTTTATATCATGCAATTATGACACGAAGGTCAGAACAGTTAGCTTATATCATGCAATTATGACAAAAAAGGCAGAATAGTGAGTTTATATCATGCAATTATGACAGAAAAGGCAGAATAGTGAGTTTATATCATGTAATTATGACAAAAAAGGCAGAATAGTGAGTTTATATCATACAATTATGACAAAAAGTCAGAATAGTGAGTTTATATCATGCAATTATGACAAGAAAGTCAGAACAGTTAGCTTATATCTTGCAATTATGACAAAAAAGGCAGAATAGTGAGTTTATATCATGCAATTATGACAAAAAAGGCAGAATACTAAGTTTATATCATGCAATTATGAAACGAAAGTCAGAATAGTGAGTTTATATCAAGCAATTAAGACAAGAAAGTCAGAACAGTTAGCTTATATCTTGCAATTATGACAAAAAAGGCAGAATAGTGAGTTTATATCATGCAATTATGACAAAAAAGGCAGAATACTAAGTTTATATCATGCAATTATGAAACGAAAGTCAGAACAGTTAGCTTATATCTTGCAATTATGACAAAAAAGGCAGAATAGTGAGTTTATATTATGCAATTATGACAAAAAAGTCAGAATAGTGAGTTTATATCATGCAATTATGACACGAAGGTCAGAACAGTTAGCTTATATCATGCAATTATGACAAAAAAGTCAGAATAGTGAGTTTATCTCATGCAATTATGACAAAAAAGGCAGAATAGTGAGTTTATATCATGCAATTATGACAAAATGGCAGAATAGTGAGTTTATATCATGCAATTATAACAAAAAAGGCAGAACAGTGAGTTTATATCAAGCAATTATGACACGGAAGTCAGAACAGTTAGCTTATATCATGCAATTATGACAAAAAAGGCAGAATAGTGAGTTTATATCATACAATTATGACAAAAAGTCAGAATAGTGAGTTTATATCATGCAATTATGACACGAAGGTCAGAACAGTTAGCTTATATCATGCAATTATGACAAAAAAGGCAGAATAGTGAGTTTATATCATGCAATTATGACAGAAAAGGCAGAATAGTGAGTTTATATCATGTAATTATGACAAAAAAGGCAGAATAGTGAGTTTATATCATACAATTATGTCAAAAAGTCAGAATAGTGAGTTTATATCATGCAATTATGACACGAAGGTCAGAACAGTTAGCTTATATCATGCAATTATGACAAAAAAGGCAGAATAGTGAGTTTATATCATGCAATTATGACAAAAAAAGGCAGAATAGTGAGTTTATATCATGCAATTATGACACAAAAGTCAGAACAGTTCGCTTATATCATGCAATTATGAAAAAAGGCAGAATAGTGAGTTTATATCATGCAATTATGACAAAAAAGGCAGAATAGTGAGTTTATATCATGCAATTATGACAAAAAAGGCATAAAAGTATGTTTATATCATGCAATTATGACAAAAAAGGCATAATAGTGAGTTTATATCATGCAATTATGACAAAAAAGGCAGAACAGTGAGTTTATATCATGCAATTCTGTCAAGAAAGTCAGAACAGTTAGCTTATATCATGCAATTACGACAAAAAAGGCAGAATAGTAAGTTTATATCATGCAATTATGAAACGAAAGTCAGAACAGTTAGCTTATATCATGCAATTATGAAAAAAAGGCAGAATAGTGAGTTTATATCATGCAATTATGACAAAAAAGTCAGAATAGTGAGTTTATATCATGCAATTATGACACGAAGGTCAGAACAGTTAGCTTATATCATGCAATTATGACAAAAAAGGCAGAATAGTAAGTTTATATCATGCAATTATGAAACGAAAGTCAGAACAGTTAGCTTATATCATGCAATTATGACAAAAAAAGGCAGAATAGTGAGTTTATATTATGCAATTATGACAAAAAAGTCAGAATAGTGAGTTTATATCATGCAGTTATGACAAAAAAGGCAGAATAGTGAGTTTATATCATGCAATTATGACAAAAAAGGCAGAACAGTGAGTTTATATCAAGCAATTAAGACAAGAAAGTCAGAACAGTTAGCTTATATCTTGCAATTATGACAAAAAAGGCAGAATAGTGAGTTTATATCATGCAATTATGACAAAAAAGGCAGAATACTAAGTTTATATCATGCAATTATGAAACGAAAGTCAGAACAGTTAGCTTATATCTTGCAATTATGACAAAAAAGGCAGAATAGTGAGTTTATATTATGCAATTATGACAAAAAAGTCAGAATAGTGAGTTTATATCATGCAATTATGACACGAAGGTCAGAACAGTTAGCTTATATCATGCAATTATGACAAAAAAGGCAGAATAGTGAGTTTATATCATGCAATTATGACAAAAAAGTCAGAATAGTGAGTTTATCTCATGCAATTATGACAAAAAAGGCAGAATAGTGAGTTTATATCATGCAATTATGACAAAATGGCAGAATAGTGAGTTTATATCATGCAATTATGACAAAAAAGGCAGAATAGTGAGTTTATATCATACAATTATGACAAAAAGTCAGAATAGTGAGTTTATATCATGCAATTATGACACGAAGGTCAGAACAGTTAGCTTATATCATGCAATTATGACAAAAAAGGCAGAATAGTGAGTTTATATCATGCAATTATGACAGAAAAGGCAGAATAGTGAGTTTATATCATGTAATTATGACAAAAAAGGCAGAATAGTGAGTTTATATCATACAATTATGACAAAAAGTCAGAATAGTGAGTTTATATCATGCAATTATGACAAGAAAGTCAGAACAGTTAGCTTATATCTTGCAATTATGACAAAAAAGGCAGAATAGTGAGTTTATATCATGCAATTATGACAAAAAAGGCAGAATACTAAGTTTATATCATGCAATTATGAAACGAAAGTCAGAATAGTGAGTTTATATCAAGCAATTAAGACAAGAAAGTCAGAACAGTTAGCTTATATCTTGCAATTATGACAAAAAAGGCAGAATAGTGAGTTTATATCATGCAATTATGACAAAAAAGGCAGAATACTAAGTTTATATCATGCAATTATGAAACGAAAGTCAGAACAGTTAGCTTATATCTTGCAATTATGACAAAAAAGGCAGAATAGTGAGTTTATATTATGCAATTATGACAAAAAAGTCAGAATAGTGAGTTTATATCATGCAATTATGACACGAAGGTCAGAACAGTTAGCTTATATCATGCAATTATGACAAAAAAGGCAGAATAGTGAGTTTATATCATGCAATTATGACAAAAAAGTCAGAATAGTGAGTTTATCTCATGCAATTATGACAAAAAAGGCAGAATAGTGAGTTTATATCATGCAATTATGACAAAATGGCAGAATAGTGAGTTTATATCATGCAATTATGACAAAAAAGGCAGAATAGTGAGTTTATATCATACAATTATGACAAAAAGTCAGAATAGTGAGTTTATATCATGCAATTATGACACGAAGGTCAGAACAGTTAGCTTATATCATGCAATTATGACAAAAAAGGCAGAATAGTGAGTTTATATCATGCAATTATGACAGAAAAGGCAGAATAGTGAGTTTATATCATGTAATTATGACAAAAAAGGCAGAATAGTGAGTTTATATCATACAATTATGACAAAAAGTCAGAATAGTGAGTTTATATCATGCAATTATGACAAGAAAGTCAGAACAGTTAGCTTATATCTTGCAATTATGACAAAAAAGGCAGAATAGTGAGTTTATATCATGCAATTATGACAAAAAAGGCAGAATACTAAGTTTATATCATGCAATTATGAAACGAAAGTCAGAATAGTGAGTTTATATCAAGCAATTAAGACAAGAAAGTCAGAACAGTTAGCTTATATCTTGCAATTATGACAAAAAAGGCAGAATAGTGAGTTTATATCATGCAATTATGACAAAAAAGGCAGAATACTAAGTTTATATCATGCAATTATGAAACGAAAGTCAGAACAGTTAGCTTATATCTTGCAATTATGACAAAAAAGGCAGAATAGTGAGTTTATATTATGCAATTATGACAAAAAAGTCAGAATAGTGAGTTTATATCATGCAATTATGACACGAAGGTCAGAACAGTTAGCTTATATCATGCAATTATGACAAAAAAGTCAGAATAGTGAGTTTATCTCATGCAATTATGACAAAAAAGGCAGAATAGTGAGTTTATATCATGCAATTATGACAAAATGGCAGAATAGTGAGTTTATATCATGCAATTATAACAAAAAAGGCAGAATAGTGAGTTTATATCAAGCAATTATGACACGGAAGTCAGAACAGTTAGCTTATATCATGCAATTTTGACAAAAAAGGCAGAATAGTGAGTTTATATCATGCAATTATGACAAAAAAGGCAGAATAGTGAGTTTATATCATACAATTATGACAAAAAGTCAGAATAGTGAGTTTATATCATGCAATTATGACACGAAGGTCAGAACAGTTAGCTTATATCATGCAATTATGACAAAAAAGGCAGAATAGTGAGTTTATATCATGCAATTATGACAGAAAAGGCAGAATAGTGAGTTTATATCATGTAATTATGACAAAAAAGGCAGAATAGTGAGTTTATATCATACAATTATGACAAAAAGTCAGAATAGTGAGTTTATATCATGCAATTATGACACGAAGGTCAGAACAGTTAGCTTATATCATGCAATTATGACCAAAAAGGCAGAATAGTGAGTTTATATCATGCAATTATGACAAAAAAAGGCAGAATAGTGAGTTTATATCATGCAATTATAACACAAAAGTCAGAACAGTTCGCTTATATCATGCAATTATGAAAAAAAGGCAGAATAGTGAGTTTATATCATGCAATTTTGACAAAAAAGGCATAAAAGTATGTTTATATCATGCAATTATGACAAAAAAGGCATAATAGTGAGTTTATATCATGCAATTATGACAAAAAAGGCAGAATAGTGAGTTTATATCATGCAATTATGACAAAAAAGGCAGAACAGTGAGTTTATATCATGCAATTCTGTCAAGAAAGTCAGAACAGTTAGCTTATATCATGCAATTACGACAAAAAAGGCAGAATAGTAAGTTTATATCATGCAATTATGAAACGAAAGTCAGAACAGTTAGCTTATATCATGCAATTATGAAAAAAAGGCAGAATAGTGAGTTTATATCATGCAATTATGACAAAAAAGTCAGAATAGTGAGCTTATATCATGCAATTATGACACGAAGGTCAGAACAGTTAGCTTATATCATGCATTTATGACAAAAAAGGCAGAATAGTGAGTTTATATCATGCAATTATGACAAAAAAGTCAGAATAGTGAGTTTATCTCATGCAATTATGACAAAAAAGGCAGAATAGTGAGTTTATCTCATGCAATTATGACAAAAAAGGCAGAATAGTGAGTTTATATCATGCAATTATGACAAAAAGTCAGAATAGTGAGTTTATATCATGCAATTATGACAAAAAGTCAGAATAGTGAGTTTATATCATGCAATTATGACACGAAGGTCAGAACAGTTAGCTTATATCATGCAATTATGACAAAAAAGGCAGAATAGTGAGTTTATATCATGCAATTATGACAAAAAAGGCAGAATAGTGAGTTTATATCATGCAATTATGACAAAAAGTCAGAATAGTTAGCTTATATCATGCAATTATGACAAAAAAGGCAGAATAGTGAGTTTATATCATGCAATTATGACAAAAAAAGGCAGATTAGTGAGTTTATATCAAGCAATAATGACACAAAAGTCAGAACAGTTCGCTTATATCATCCAATTATGAAAAAAAGGCAGAATAGTGAGTTTATATCATGCAATTATGACAAAAAAGGCAGAATAGTGAGTTTATATCATGCAATTATGACAAAAAAAGGCAGATTAGTGAGTTTATATCATGCAATAATGACACAAAAGTCAGAACAGTTAGCTTATATCATGCAATTACGACAAAAAAGGCAGAATAGTAAGTTTATATCATGCAATTATGAAACGAAAGTCAGAACAGTTAGCTTATATCATGCAATTATGAAAAAAAGGCAGAATAGTGAGTTTATATCATGCAATTATGACAAAAAAGTCAGAATAGTGAGTTCATATCATGCAATTATGACACGAAGGTCAGAACAGTTAGCTTATATCATGCAATTATGACAGAAAAGGCAGAATAGTGAGTTTATATCATGCAATTATGACAAAAAAGTCAGAATAGTGAGTTTATCTCATGCAATTATGACAAAAAAGGCAGAATAGTGAGTTTATATCATGCAATTATGACAAAAAAGGCAGAATAGTGAGTTTATATCATGCAATCATGACAAAAAGGCAGAATAGTGAGTTTATATCATGCAATTATAATAAAAAAGGCAGAATAGTGAGTTTATATCAAGCAATTATGACACGGAAGTCAGAACAGTTAGCTTATATCATGCAATTTTGACAAAAAAGGCAGAATAGTGAGTTTATATCATGCAATTATGACAAAAAGGCAGAATAGTGAAATTATATCATGCAATTATGACAAGAAAGAAAGAACAGTTAGCTTATATCATGCAATTATGACAAAAAAGGCAGAATAGTGAGTTTATATCATGCAATTATGACAAAAAAGGCAGAACAGTAAGTTTATATCATGCAATTATGACACGAAGGTCAGAATAGTGAGCTTATATCATGCAATTATGACAAGAAAGTCAGAACAGTTAGCTTATATCATGCAATTATGACAAAAAAGGCAGAATAGTGAGTTTATATCATGCAATTGTGACAAAAAAGGCAGAATAGTGAGTTTATATCATGCAATTATGACAAAAAAGTCAGAATAGTGAGTTTATCTAATGCAATTATGACAAAAAAGGCAGAATAGTGAGTTTATATAATGCAATTACAACAAAAAAGGCAGAATAGTGAGTTTATATCAAGCAATTATGACACGGAAGTCAGAACAGTTAGCTTATATCATGCAATTTTGACAAAAAAGGCAGAATAGTGAGTTTATATCATGCAATTATGACAAAAAAGGCAGAATAGTGAGTTTATATCATACAATTATGACAAAAAGTCAGAATAGTGAGTTTATATCATGCAATTATGACACGAAGGTCAGAACAGTTAGCTGATATCATGCAATTATGACAAAAAAGGCCGAATAGTGAGTTTATATCATGCAATTATGACAGAAAAGGCAGAATAGTGAGTTTATATCATGTAATTATGACAAAAAAGGCAGAATAGTGAGTTTATATCATACAATTATGACAAAAAGTCAGAATAGTGAGTTTATATCATGCAATTATGACACGAAGGTCAGAACAGTTAGCTTATATCATGCAATTATGACAAAAAAGGCCGAATAGTGAGTTTATATCATGCAAATATGACAGAAAAGGCAGAATAGTGAGTTTATATCATGTAATTATGACAAAAAAGGCAGAATAGTGAGTTTATATCATGCAATTATGACAAAAAAAGGCAGAATAGTGAGTTTATATCATGCAATTATGACACAAAAGTCAGAACAGTTCGCTTATATCATGCAATTATGAAAAAAAGGCAGAATAGTGAGTTTATATCATGCAATTATGACAAAAAAGGCATAAAAGTATGTTTATATCATGCAATTATGACAAAAAAGGCATAATAGTGAGTTTATATCATGCAATTATGACAAAAAAGGCAGAATAGTGAGTTTATATCATGCAATTATGACAAAAAAGGCAGAACAGTGAGTTTATATCATGCAATTCTGTCAAGAAAGTCAGAACAGTTAGCTTATATCATGCAATTACGACAAAAAGGGCAGAATAGTAAGTTTATATCATGCAATTATGAAACGAAAGTCAGAACAGTTAGCTTATATCATGCAATTATGAAAAAAAGGCAGAATAGTGAGTTTATATCATGCAATTATGACAAAAAAGTCAGAATAGTGAGCTTATATCATGCAATTATGACACGAAGGTCAGAACAGTTAGCTTATATCATGCAATTATGACAAAAAAGGCAGAATAGTTAGTTTATATCATGCAATTATGATAAAAAAGTCAGAATAGTGAGCTTATATCATGCAATTATGACACGAAGGTCAGAACAGTTAGCTTATATCATGCAATTATGACAAAAAAGGCAGAATAGTGAGTTTATATCATGCAATTATGACAAAAAAGTCAGAATAGTGAGTTTATCTCATGCAATTATGACAAAAAAGGCAGAATAGTGAGTTTATCTCATGCAATTATGACAAAAAAGGCAGAATAGTGAGTTTATATCATGCAATCATGACAAAAAGGCAGAATAGTGAGTTTTTATCATGCAATTATAACAAAAAAGGCAGAATAGTGAGTTTATATCAAGCAATTATGACACGGAAGTCAGAACAGTTAGCTTATATCATGCAATTTTGACAAAAAAAGGCAGAATAGTGAGTTTATATCATGCAATTATGACAAAAAGGCAGAATAGTGAAATTATATCATGCAATTATGACAAAAAAGGCATAATAGTATGTTTATATCATGCAATTATGACAAAAAAGTCAGAATAGTGAGTTTATATCATGCAATTATGACAAAAAAGGCAGAACAGTAAGTTTATATCATGCAATTATGACACGGAGGTCAGAATAGTGAGCTTATATCATGCAATTATGACAAGAAAGTCAGAACAGTTAGCTTATATCATGCAATTATGACAAAAAAAGGCAGAATAGTGAGTTTATATCATGCAATTATGACAAAAAAGGCAGAATAGTGAGTTTATATCATGCAATTATGACAAAAAAAGGCAGAATAGTAAGTTTATATAAAGCAATTATGAAGTGAAAGTCAGAACAGTTAGCTTATATCATGCAATTATGACAAAAAAGGCAGAATAGTGAGTTTATATTATGCAATTATGACAAAAAAGTCAGAATAGTGAGTGTATATCATGCAATTATGACACGAAGGTCAGAACAGTTAGCTTATATCATGCAATTATGACAAAAAAGGCAGAATAGTGAGTTTATATCATGCAATTATGACAAAAAAGGCAGAATAGTGAGTTTATATCATGCAATTATGACAAAAAAGGCAGAATAGTGAGTTTATATCATGCAATTATGACAAAAAGTCAGAATAGTGAGTTTATATCATGCAATTATGACACGAAGGTCAGAACAGTTAGCTTATATCATGCAATTATGACAAAAAAGGCAGAATAGTGAGTTTATATCATGCAATTATGACAAAAAAAGGCAGATTAGTGAGTTTATATCATGCAATAATGACACAAAAGTCAGAACAGTTCGCTTATATCATCCAATTATGAAAAAAAGGCAGAATAGTGAGTTTATATCATGCAATTATGACAAAAAGGCAGAATAGTGAGTTTATATCATGCAATTATGACAAAAAAGGCATAAAAGTATGTTTATATCATGCAATTATGACAAAAAAAGGCATAATAGTGAGTTTATATCATGCAATTATGACAAAAAAGGCAGAATAGTGAGTTTATATCATGCAATTATGACAAAAAAGGCAGAACAGTGAGTTTATATCATGCAATTCTGACAAGAAAGTCAGAACAGTTAGCTTATATCATGCAATTACGACAAAAAAGGCAGAATAGTACGTTTATATCATGCAATTATGAAACGAAAGTCAGAACAGTTAGCTTATATAATGCAATTATGAAAAAAAGGCAGAATAGTGAGTTTATATCATGTAATTATGACAAAAAAGTCAGAATAGTGAGTTTATATCATGCAATTATTACACGAAGGTCAGAACAGTTAGCTTATATCATGCAATTATGACAAAAAAGGCAGAATAGTGAGTTTATATCATGCAATTATGACAAAAAAGTCAGAATAGTGAGTTTATCTCATGCAATTATGACAAAAAAGGCAGAATAGTGAGTTTATATCATGCAATTATGACAAAAAAGGCAGAATAGTGAGTTTATATCATGCAATCATGACAAAAAGGCAGAATAGTGAGTTTATATCATGCAATTATAACAAAAAAGGCAGAATAGTGAGTTTATATCAAGCAATTATGACACGGAAGTCAGAACAGTTAGCTTATATCATGCAATTTTGACAAAAAAAGGCAGAATAGTGAGTTTATATCATGCAATTATGACAAAAAGGCAGAATAGTGAAATTATATCATGCAATTATGACAAAAAAGGCATAATAGTATGTTTATATCATGCAATTATGACAAAAAAGGCAGAATAGTGAGTTTATATCATGCAATTATGAAAAAAAAGGCAGAATAGTGAGTTTATATCATGCAATCATGACAAAAAGGCAGAATAGTGAGTTTATATCATGCAATTATAACAAAATAGGCAGAATAGTGAGTTTATATCAAGCAATTATGACACGGAAGTCAGAACAGTTAGCTTATATCATGCAATTTTGACAAAAAAGGCAGAATAGTGAGTTTATATCATGCAATTATGACAAAAAGGCAGAATAGTGAAATTATATCATGCAATTATGACAAAAAAGGCATAATAGTATGTTTATATCATGCAATTATGACAAAAAAGGCAGAATAGTGAGTTTATATCATGCAATTATGACAAAAAAGGCAGAACAGTAAGTTTATATCATGCAATTATGACACGGAGGTCAGAATAGTGAGATTATATCATGCAATTATGACAAGAAAGTCAGAACAGTTAGCTTATATCATGCAATTATGACAAAAAAAAGGCAGAATAGTGAGTTTATATCATGCAATTATGACAAAAAAGGCAGAATAGTCAGTTTATATCATGCAATTATGACAAAAAAAGGCAGAATAGTAAGTTTATATCATGCAATTATGAAGTGAAAGTCAGAACAGTTAGCTTATATCATGCAATTATGACAAAAAAGGCAGAATAGTGAGTTTATATTATGCAATTATGACAAAAAAGTCAGAATAGTGAGTTTATATCATGCAATTATGACACGAAGGTCAGAACAGTTAGCTTATATCATGCAATTATGACAAAAAAGGCAGAATAGTGAGTTTATATCATGCAATTATGACAAAAAAGGCAGAATAGTGAGTTTATATCATGCAATTATGACAAAAAGTCAGAATAGTGAGTTTATATCATGCAATTATGACAAAAAGTCAGAATAGTGAGTTTATATCATGCAATTATGACACGAAGGTCAGTACAGTTAGCTTATATCATGCAATTATGACAAAAAAGGCAGAATAGTGAGTTTATATCATGCAATTATGACAAAAAAGGCAGAATAGTGAGTTTATATCATGCAATTATGACAAAAAGTCAGAATAGTTAGCTTATATCATGCAATTATGACAAAAAAGGCAGAATAGTGAGTTTATATCATGCAATTATGACAAAAAAAGGCAGATTAGTGAGTTTATATCATGCAATAATGACACAAAAGTCAGAACAGTTCGCTTATATCATCCAATTATGAAAAAAAGGCAGAATAGTGAGTTTATATCATGCAATTATGACAAAAAAGGCAGAATAGTGAGTTTATATCATGCAATTATGACAAAAAAAGGCAGATTAGTGAGTTTATATCATGCAATAATGACACAAAAGTCAGAACAGTTAGCTTATATCATGCAATTACGACAAAAAAGGCAGAATAGTAAGTTTATATCATGCAATTATGACAAAAAAGTCAGAATAGTGAGTTTATCTCATGCAATTATGACAAAAAAGGCAGAATAGTGAGTTTATATCATGCAATTATGACACGAAGGTCAGAACAGTTAGCTTATATCATGCAATTATGACAAAAAAGGCAGAATAGTGAATTTATATCATGCAATTATGACAAAAAAGGCAGAATAGTGAGTTTATATCATGCAATTATGACAAAAAGTCAGAATAGTTAGCTTATATCATGCAATTATGACAAAAAAGGCAGACTAGTGAGTTTATATCATGCAATTATGACAAAAAAAGGCAGATTAGTGAGTTTATATCATGCAATAATGACACAAAAGTCAGAACAGTTCGCTTATATCATCCAATTATGAAAAAAAGGCAGAATAGTGAGTTTATATCATGCAATTATGACAAAAAAGGCAGAATAGTGAGTTTATATCATGCAATTATGACAAAAAAAGGCAGATTAGTGAGTTTATATCATGCAATAATGACACAAAAGTCAGAACAGTTAGCTTATATCATGCAATTACGACAAAAAGGCAGAATAGTAAGTTTATATCATGCAATTATGAAACGAAAGTCAGAACAGTTAGCTTATATCATGCAATTATGAAAAAAAGTCAGAATAGTGAGTTTATATCATGCAATTATGACAAAAAAGTCAGAATAGTGAGTTCATATCATGCAATTATTACACGAAGGTCAGAACAGTTAGCTTATATCATGCAATTATGACAAAAAAGGCAGAATAGTGAGTTTATATAATGCAATTATGACAAAAAAGTCAGAATAGTGAGTTTATCTCATGCAATTATGACAAAAAAGGCAGAATAGTGAGTTTATATCATGCAATTATGACAAAAAAGGCAGAATAGTGAGTTTATATCATGCAATTATGACAAAAAAAGGCAGAATAGTGAGTTTATATCATGCAATTATGACACAAAAGTCAGAACAGTTCGCTTATATCATGCAATTATGAAAAAAAGGCAGAATAGTGAGTTTATATCATGCAATTATGACAAAAAGGCAGAATAGTGAGTTTATATCATGCAATTTTGACAAAAAAGGCATAAAAGTATGTTTATATCATGCAATTATGACAAAAAAGGCAGAATACTCAGTTTATATTATGCAATTATGACAAAAAAGTCAGAATAGTGAGTTTATATCATGCAATTATGACAAAAAAGGCAAAATAGTGAGTTTATATCATACAATTATGACAAAAAGTCAGAATAGTGAGTTTATATCATGCAATTATGACACGAAGGTCAGAACAGTTAGCTTATATCATGCAATTATGACAAAAAAGGCAGAATAGTGAGTTTATATCATGCAATTATGACAAAAAAGGCAGAATAGTGAGTTTATATCATGCAATTATGACAAAAAGTCAGAATAGTGAGTTTATATCATACAATTATGACAAAAAGTCAGAATAGTGAGTTTATATCATGCAATTATGACACGAAGGTCAGAACAGTTAGCTTATATCATGCAATTATGACAAAAAAGGCAGAATAGTGAGTTTATATCATGCAATTATGACAGAAAAGGCAGAATAGTGAGTTTATATCATGTAATTATGACAAAAAAGGCAGAATAGTGAGTTTATATCATACAATTATGACAAAAAGTCAGAATAGTGAGTTTATATCATGCAATTATGACAAAAAAGGCAGAATAGTGAGTTTATATCATGCAATTATGACAAAAAAAGGCAGAATAGTGAGTTTATATCATGCAATTATGACACAAAAGTCAGAACAGTTCGCTTATATCATGCAATTATGACAAAAAAGGCAGAATAGTGAGTTTATATCATGCAATTATGACAAAAAAAGGCAGAATAGTGAGTTTATATCATGCAATTATGACACAAAAGTCAGAACAGTTCGCTTATATCATGCAATTATGAAAAAAAGGCAGAATAGTGAGTTTATATCATGCAATTATGACAAAAAGGCAGAATAGTGAGTTTATATCATGCAATTCTGTCAAGAAAGTCAGAACAGTTAGCTTATATCATGCAATTACGACAAAAAAGGCAGAATAGTAAGTTTATATCATGCAATTATGAAACGAAAGTCAGAACAGTTAGCTGATATCATGCAATTATGAAAAAAAGGAAGAATAGTGAGTTTATATCATGCAATTATGACAAAAAAGTCAGAATAGTGAGTTTATATCATGCAATTATGACACGAAGGTCAGAACAGTTAGCTTATATCATGCAATTATGACAAAAAAGGCAGAATAGTAAGTTTATATCATGCAATTATGAAACGAAAGTCAGAACAGTTAGCTTATATCATGCAATTATGACAAAAAAAGGCAGAATAGTGAGTTTATATTATGCAATTATGACAAAAAAGTCAGAATAGTGAGTTTATATCATGCAGTTATGACAAAAAAGGCAGAATAGTGAGTTTATATCATGCAATTATGACAAAAAAGGCAGAACAGTGAGTTTATATCAAGCAATTAAGACAAGAAAGTCAGAACAGTTAGCTTATATCTTGCAATTATGACAAAAAAGGCAGAATAGTAAGTTTATATCATGCAATTATGAAACGAAAGTCAGAACAGTTAGCTTATATCATGCAATTATGACAAAAAAAGGCAGAATAGTGAGTTTATATTATGCAATTATGACAAAAAAGTCAGAATAGTGAGTTTATATCATGCAGTTATGACAAAAAAGGCAGAATAGTGAGTTTATATCATGCAATTATGACAAAAAAGGCAGAACAGTGAGTTTATATCAAGCAATTAAGACAAGAAAGTCAGAACAGTTAGCTTATATCTTGCAATTATGACAAAAAAGGCAGAATAGTGAGTTTATATCATGCAATTATGACAAAAAAGGCAGAATACTAAGTTTATATCATGCAATTATGAAACGAAAGTCAGAACAGTTAGCTTATATCTTGCAATTATGACAAAAAAGGCAGAATAGTGAGTTTATATTATGCAATTATGACAAAAAAGTCAGAATAGTGAGTTTATATCATGCAATTATGACACGAAGGTCAGAACAGTTAGCTTATATCATGCAATTATGACAAAAAAGGCAGAATAGTGAGTTTATATCATGCAATTATGACAAAAAAGTCAGAATAGTGAGTTTATCTCATGCAATTATGACAAAAAAGGCAGAATAGTGAGTTTATATCATGCAATTATGACAAAATGGCAGAATAGTGAGTTTATATCATGCAATTATAACAAAAAAGGCAGAATAGTGAGTTTATATCAAGCAATTATGACACGGAAGTCAGAACAGTTAGCTTATATCATGCAATTATGACAAAAAAGGCAGAATAGTGAGTTTATATCATGCAATTATGACAAAAAAGTCAGAATAGTGAGTTTATCTCATGCAATTATGACAAAAAAGGCAGAATAGTGAGTTTATATCATGCAATTATGACAAAAAAGGCAGAATAGTGAGTTTATATCATGCAATCATGACAAAAAGGCAGAATAGTGAGTTTGTATCATGCAATTATAACAAAAAAGGCAGAATAGTGAGTTTATATCATGCAATTATGACAAAAAAGGCAGAATAGTGAGTTTATATCATGCAATCATGACAAAAAGGCAGAATAGTGAGTTTATATCATGCAATTATAACAAAAAAGGCAGAATAGTGAGTTTATATCAAGCAATTATGACACGGAAGTCAGAACAGTTAGCTTATATCATGCAATTTTGACAAAAAAGGCAGAATAGTGAGTTAATATCATGCAATTATGACAAAAAGGCAGAATAGTGAGTTTATATCATGCAATTATGACAAAAAAGGCAAAATAGTGAGTTTATATCATACAATTATGACAAAAAGTCAGAATAGTGAGTTTATATCATGCAATTATGACACGAAGGTCAGAACAGTTAGCTTATATCATGCAATTATGACAAAAAAGGCAGAATAGTGAGTTTATATCATGCAATTATGACAAAAAAGGCAGAATAGTGAGTTTATATCATGCAATTATGACAAAAAGTCAGAATAGTGAGTTTATATCATACAATTATGACAAAAAGTCAGAATAGTGAGTTTATATCATGCAATTATGACACGAAGGTCAGAACAGTTAGCTTATATCATGCAATTATGACAAAAAAGGCAGAATAGTGAGTTTATATCATGCAATTATGACAAAAAAAGGCAGAATAGTGAGTTTATATCATGCAATTATGACACAAAAGTCAGAACAGTTCGCTTATATCATGCAATTATGAAAAAAAGGCAGAATAGTGAGTTTATATCATGCAATTATGACAAAAAGGCAGAATAGTGAGTTTATATCATGCAATTTTGACAAAAAAGGCATAAAAGTATGTTTATATCATGCAATTATGACAAAAAAGGCATAATAGTGAGTTTATATCATGTAATTATGACAAAAAAGGCAGAATAGTGAGTTTATATCATGCAATTATGACAAAAAAGGCAGAACAGTGAGTTTATATCATGCAATTCTGTCAAGAAAGTCAGAACAGTTAGCTTATATCATGCAATTACGACAAAAAAGGCAGAATAGTAAGTTTATATCATGCAATTATGAAACGAAAGTCAGAACAGTTAGCTTATATCATGCAATTATGAAAAAAGGCAGAATAGTGAGTTTATATCATGCAATTATGACAAAAAAGTCAGAATAGTGAGTTTATATCATGCAATTATGACACGAAGGTCAGAACAGTTAGCTTATATCATGCAATTATGACAAAAAAGGCAGAATAGTAAGTTTATATCATGCAATTATGAAACGAAAGTCAGAACAGTTAGCTTATATCATGCAATTATGACAAAAAAGGCAGAATAGTGAGTTTATATTATGCAATTATGACAAAAAAGTCAGAATAGTGAGTTTATATCATGCAGTTATGACAAAAAAGGCAGAATAGTGAGTTTATATCATGCAATTATGACAAAAAAGGCAGAACAGTGAGTTTATATCAAACAATTAAGACAAGAAAGTCAGAACAGTTAGCTTATATCTTGCAATTATGACAAAAAAGGCAGAATAGTGAGTTTATATCATGCAATTATGACAAAAAAGGCAGAATACTAAGTTTATATCATGCAATTATGAAACGAAAGTCAGAACAGTTAGCTTATATCTTGCAATTATGACAAAAAAGGCAGAATAGTGAGTTTATATTATGCAATTATGACAAAAAAGTCAGAATAGTGAGTTTATATCATGCAATTATGACACGAAGGTCAGAACAGTTAGCTTATATCATGCAATTATGACAAAAAAGGCAGAATAGTGAGTTTATATCATGCAATTATGACAAAAAAGTCAGAATAGTGAGTTTATCTCATGCAATTATGACAAAAAAGGCAGAATAGTGAGTTTATATCATGCAATCATGACAAAATGGCAGAATAGTGAGTTTATATCATGCAATTATAACAAAAAAGGCAGAATAGTGAGTTTATATCAAGCAATTATGACACGGAAGTCAGAACAGTTAGCTTATATCATGCAATTTTGACAAAAAAGGCAGAATAGTGAGTTTATATCATGCAATTATGACAAAAAAGGCAAAATAGTGAGTTTATATCATACAATTATGACAAAAAGTCAGAATAGTGAGTTTATATCATGCAATTATGACACGAAGGTCAGAACAGTTAGCTTATATCATGCAATTATGACAAAAAAGGCAGAATAGTGAGTTTATATCATGCAATTATGACAGAAAAGGCAGAATAGTGAGTTTATATCATGTAATTATGACAAAAAAGGCAGAATAGTGAGTTTATATCATACAATTATGACAAAAAGTCAGAATAGTGAGTTTATATCATGCAATTATGACACGAAGGTCAGAACAGTTAGCTTATATCATGCAATTATGACAAAAAAGGCAGAATAGTGAGTTTATATCATGCAATTATGACAAAAAAAGGCAGAATAGTGAGTTTATATCATGCAATTATGACACAAAAGTCAGAACAGTTCGCTTATATCATGCAATTATGAAAAAAAGGCAGAATAGTGAGTTTATATCATGCAATTATGACAAAAAGGCAGAATAGTGAGTTTATATCATGCAATTTTGACAAAAAAGGCATAAAAGTATGTTTATATCATGCAATTATGACAAAAAAGGCATAATAGTGAGTTTATATCATGCAATTATGACAAAAAAGGCAGAATAGTGAGTTTATATCATGCAATTATGACAAAAAAGGCAGAACAGTGAGTTTATATCATGCAATTCTGTCAAGAAAGTCAGAACAGTTAGCTTATATCATGCAATTACGACAAAAAAGGCAGAATAGTAAGTTTATATCATGCAATTATGAAACGAAAGTCAGAACAGTTAGCTTATATCATGCAATTATGAAAAAAAGGCAGAATAGTGAGTTTATATCATGCAATTATGACAAAAAAGTTAGAATAGTGAGTTTATATCATGCAATTATGACACGAAGGTCAGAACAGTTAGCTTATATCATGCAATTATGACAAAAAAGGCAGAATAGTAAGTTTATATCATGCAATTATGAAACGAAAGTCAGAACAGTTAGCTTATATCATGCAATTATGACAAAAAAAGGCAGAATAGTGAGTTTATATTATGCAATTATGACAAAAAAGTCAGAATAGTGAGTTTATATCATGCAGTTATGACAAAAAAGGCAGAATAGTGAGTTTATATCATGCAATTATGACAAAAAAGGCAGAATAGTGAGTTTATATCATGCAATTATGACAAAAAAGGCAGAATACTAAGTTTATATCATGCAATTATGAAACGAAAGTCAGAACAGTTAGCTTATATCTTGCAATTATGACAAAAAAGGCAGAATAGTGAGTTTATATTATGCAATTATGACAAAAAAGTCAGAATAGTGAGTTTATATCATGCAATTATGACACGAAGGTCAGAACAGTTAGCTTATATCATGCAATTATGACAAAAAAGGCAGAATAGTGAGTTTATATCATGCAATTATGACAAAAAAGTCAGAATAGTGAGTTTATCTCATGCAATTATGACAAAAAAGGCAGAATAGTGAGTTTATATCATGCAATTATGACAAAATGGCAGAATAGTGAGTTTATATCATGCAATTATAACAAAAAAGGCAGAATAGTGAGTTTATATCAAGCAATTATGACACGGAAGTCAGAACAGTTAGCTTATATCATGCAATTTTGACAAAAAAGGCAGAATAGTGAGTTTATATCATGCAATTATGACAAAAAAGGCAGAATAGTGAGTTTATATCATACAATTATGACAAAAAGTCAGAATAGTGAGTTTATATCATGCAATTATGACACGAAGGTCAGAACAGTTAGCTTATATCATGCAATTATGACAAAAAAGGCAGAATAGTGAGTTTATATCATGCAATTATGACAGAAAAGGCAGAATAGTGAGTTTATATCATGTAATTATGACAAAAAAAGGCAGAATAGTGAGTTTATATCATACAATTATGACAAAAAGTCAGAATAGTGAGTTTATATCATGCAATTATGACAAGAAAGTCAGAACAGTTAGCTTATATCTTGCAATTATGACAAAAAAGGCAGAATAGTGAGTTTATATCATGCAATTATGACAAAAAAGGCAGAATACTAAGTTTATATCATGCAATTATGAAACGAAAGTCAGAACAGTTAGCTTATATCTTGCAATTATGACAAAAAAGGCAGAATAGTGAGTTTATATTATGCAATTATGACAAAAAAGGCAGAATAGTGAGTTTATATTATGCAATTATGACAAAAAAAGGCAGAATAGTGAGTTTATATCATACAATTATGACAAAAAGTCAGAATAGTGAGTTTATATCAAGCAATTAAGACAAGAAAGTCAGAACAGTTAGCTTATATCTTGCAATTATGACAAAAAAGGCAGAATAGTGAGTTTATATCATGCAATTATGACAAAAAAGGCAGAATACTAAGTTTATATCATGCAATTATGAAACGAAAGTCAGAACAGTTAGCTTATATCTTGCAATTATGACAAAAAAGGCAGAATAGTGAGTTTATATTATGCAATTATGACAAAAAAGTCAGAATAGTGAGTTTATATCATGCAATTATGACACGAAGGTCAGAACAGTTAGCTTATATCATGCAATTATGACAAAAAAGGCAGAATAGTGAGTTTATATCATGCAATTATGACAAAAAAGTCAGAATAGTGAGTTTATCTCATGCAATTATGACAAAAAAGGCAGAATAGTGAGTTTATATCATGCAATTATGACAAAATGGCAGAATAGTGAGTTTATATCATGCAATTATAACAAAAAAGGCAGAATAGTGAGTTTATATCAAGCAATTATGACACGGAAGTCAGAACAGTTAGCTTATATCATGCAATTTTGACAAAAAAGGCAGAATAGTGAGTTTATATCATGCAATTATGACAAAAAAGGCAGAATAGTGAGTTTATATCATACAATTATGACAAAATGTCAGAATAGTGAGTTTATATCATGCAATTATGACACGAAGGTCAGAACAGTTAGCTTATATCATGCAATTATGACAAAAAAGGCAGAATAGTGAGTTTATATCATGCAATTATGACAGAAAAGGCAGAATAGTGAGTTTATATCATGTAATTATGACAAAAAAGGCAGAATAGTGAGTTTATATCATACAATTATGACAAAAAGTCAGAATAGTGAGTTTATATCATGCAATTATGACAAAAAAGGCATAATAGTATGTTTATATCATGTAATTATGACAAAAAAGGCAGAATAGTGAGTTTATATCATGCAATTATGACAAAAAAGGCAGAATAGTGAGTTTATATCATGCAATCATGACAAAAAGGCAGAATAGTGAGTTTATATCATGCAATTATGACAAAAAGGCAGAATAGTGAGTTTATATCATGCAATTATAACAAAAAAGGCAGAATAGTGAGTTTATATCAAGCAATTATGACACGGAAGTCAGAACAGTTAGCTTATATCATGCAATTATGACAAAAAAGGCAGAATACTCAGTTTATATTATGCAATTATGACAAAAAAGTCAGAATAGTGAGTTTATATCATGCAATTATGACAAAAAAGGCAAAATAGTGAGTTTATATCATACAATTATGACAAAAAGTCAGAATAGTGAGTTTATATCATGCAATTATGACACGAAGGTCAGAACAGTTAGCTTATATCATGCAATTATGACAAAAAAGGCAGAATAGTGAGTTTATATCATGCAATTATGACAGAAAAGGCAGAATAGTGAGTTTATATCATGTAATTATGACAAAAAAGGCAGAATAGTGAGTTTATATCATACAATTATGACAAAAAGTCAGAATAGTGAGTTTATATCATGCAATTATGACACGAAGGTCAGAACAGTTAGCTTATATCATGCAATTATGACAAAAAAGGCAGAATAGTGAGTTTATATCATGCAATTATGACAAAAAAAGGCAGAATAGTGAGTTTATATCATGCAATTATGACACAAAAGTCAGAACAGTTCGCTTATATCATGCAATTATGAAAAAAAGGCAGAATAGTGAGTTTATATCATGCAATTATGACAAAAAGGCAGAATAGTGAGTTTATATCATGCAATTCTGTCAAGAAAGTCAGAACAGTTAGCTTATATCATGCAATTACGACAAAAAAGGCAGAATAGTAAGTTTATATCATGCAATTATGAAACGAAAGTCAGAACAGTTAGCTTATATCATGCAATTATGAAAAAAAGGCAGAATAGTGAGTTTATATCATGCAATTATGACAAAAAAGTCAGAATAGTGAGTTTATATCAAGCAATTATGACACGGAAGTCAGAACAGTTAGCTTATATCATGCAATTACGACAAAAAAGGCAGAATAGTAAGTTTATATCATGCAATTATGAAACGAAAGTCAGAACAGTTAGCTTATATCATGCAATTATGAAAAAAAGGCAGAATAGTGAGTTTATATCATGCAATTATGACAAAAAAGTCAGAATAGTGAGTTCATATCATGCAATTATGACACGAAGGTCAGAACAGTTAGCTTATATCATGCAATTATGACAAAAAAGGCAGAATAGTGAGTTTATATCATGCAATTATGACAAAAAAGTCAGAATAGTGAGTTTATCTCATGCAATTATGACAAAAAAGGCAGAATAGTGAGTTTATATCATACAATTATGACAAAAAAGGCAGAATAGTGAGTTTATATCATGCAATCATGACAAAAAGGCAGAATAGTGAGTTTATATCATGCAATTATAACAAAAAAGGCAGAATAGTGAGTTTATATCAAGCAATTATGACACGGAAGTCAGAACAGTTAGCTTATATCATGCAATTTTGACAAAAAAGGCAGAATAGTGAGTTTATATCATGCAATTATGACAAAAAGGCAGAATAGTGAAATTATATCATGCAATTATGACAAGAAAGTCAGAACAGTTAGCTTATATCATGCAATTATGACAAAAAAGGCAGAATAGTGAGTTTATATCATGCAATCATGACAAAAAGGCAGAATAGTGAGTTTATAACATGAAATTATGACAAAAAAGGCAGACTAGTGAGTTTATATCATGCAATTATGACAAAAATGGCAGAATAGTGAGTTTATATCATGCAATTATGACAAAAAGTCAGAATAGTGAGTTTATATCATGCAATTATGACACGAAGGTCAGAACAGTTCGCTTATATCATGCAATTATGAAAAAAGGCAGAATAGTGAGTTTATATCATGCAATTATGAAAAAAGGCAGAATAGTGAGTTTATATCATGCAATTATGACAAAAAAGGCAGAATAGTGAGTTTATATCATGCAATTATGACAAAAAAGGCAGAATAGTGAGTTTATATCATGCACATATGACAAAAAAGACAGAATAGTGAGTTTATATCATGCAATTATGACACAAAAGTCAGAACAGTTCGCTTATATCATGCAATTATGAAAAAAAGGCAGAATAGTGAGTTTATATCATGCAATTATGACAAAAAAGGCATAATAGTGAGTTTATATCATGCAATTATGACAAAAAAGGCAGAATAGTGAGTTTATATCATGCAATTATGACAAAAAAGGCAGAACAGTGAGTTTATATCATGCAATTCTGACAAGAAAGTCAGAACAGTTAGCTTATATCATGCAATTACGACAAAAAAGGCAGAATAGTAAGTTTATATCATGTAATTATGAAACGAAAGTCAGAACAGTTAGCTTATATCATGCAATTATGACAAAAAAGGCAGAATAGTGAGTTTATATTATGCAATTATGACAAAAAAGTCAGAATAGTGAGCTTATATCATGCAGTTATGACAAAAAAAGGCAGAATAGTGAGTTTATATCATGCAATTATGACAAAAAAGGCAGAACAGTGAGTTTATATCAAGCAATTATGTCAAGAAAGGCAGAATAGTGAGTTTATATCAAGCAATTATGACACGGAAGTCAGAACAGTTAGCTTATATCATGCAATTTTGACAAAAAAGGCAGAATAGTGAGTTTATATCATGCAATTATGACAAAAAGGCAGAATAGTGAAATTATATCATGCAATTATGAAACGAAAGTCAGAACAGTTAGCTTATATCTTGCAATTATGACAAAAAAGGCAGAATAGTGAGTTTATATTATGCAATTATGACAAAAAAGTCAGAATAGTGAGTTCATATCATGCAATTATGACACGAAGGTCAGAACAGTTAGCTTATATCATGCAATTATGACAAAAAAGGCAGAATAGTGAGTTTATATCATGCAATTATGACAAAAAAGTCAGAATAGTGAGTTTATCTCATGCAATTATGACAAACAAGGCAGAAGAGTGAGTTTATCTCATGCAATTATGACAAAAAAGGCAGAATAGTGAGTTTATATCATGCAATCATGACAAAAAGGCAGAATAGTGAGTTTATATCATGCAATTATAACAAAAAAGGCAGAATAGTGAGTTTATATCAAGCAATTATGACACGGAAGTCAGAACAGTTAGCTTATATCATGCAATTTTGACAAAAAAGGCAGAATAGTGAGTTTATATCATGCAATTATGACAAAAAAGGCAGAATAGTGAGTTTATATCATGCAATTATGACAAAAAAGGCAGAATAGTGAGTTTGTATCATGTAATTATGACAAAAAAGTCAGAATAGTGAGTTTATATCATGTAATTATGACAAAAAAGTCAGAATAGTGAGTTTATCTCATGCAATTATGACAAAAAAGGCAGAATAGTGAGTTTATCTCATGCAATTATGACAAAAAAAGGCAGAAGAGAGAGTTTATATCATGCAATCATGACAAAAAGGCAGAATAGTGAGTTTATATCATGCAATTATAACAAAAAAGGCAGAATAGTGAGTTTATATCAAGCAATTATGACACAGAAGTCAGAACAGTTAGCTTATATCATGCAATTTTGACAAAAAAGGCAGAATAGTGAGTTTATATCATGCAATTATGACAAAAAAGTCAGAATAGTGAGTTTATCTCATGCAATTATGACAAAAAAGGCAGAATAGTGAGTTTATATCATGCAATCATGACAAAATGGCAGAATAGTGAGTTTATATCATGCAATCATGACAAAATGGCAGAATAGTGAGTTTATATCAAGCAATTATGACACGGAAGTCAGAACAGTTAGCTTATATCATGCAATTTTGACAAAAAAGGCAGAATAGTGAGTTTATATCATGCAATTATAACAAAAAAGGCAGAATAGTGAGTTTATATCATACAATTATGACAAAAAGTCAGAATAGTGAGTTTATATCATGCAATTATGACACGAAGCTCAGAACAGTTAGCTTATATCATGCAATTATGACAAAAAAGGCAGAATAGTGAGTTTATATCATGCAATTATGACAGAAAAGGCAGAATAGTGAGTTTATATCATGTAATTATGACAAAAAAAGCAGAATAGTGAGTTTATATCATACAATTATGACAAAAAGTCAGAATAGTTAGTTTATATCATGCAATTATGACACGAAGGTCAGAACAGTTAGCTTATATCATGCAATTATGACAAAAAAGGCAGAATAGTGTGTTTATATCATGCAATTATGACAAAAAAGACAGAATAGTGAGTTTATATCATGCAATTATGACAAAAATGGCAGAATAGTGAGTTTATATCATGCAATTATGACAAAAAGTCAGAATAGTGAGTTTATATCATGCAATTATGACACGAAGGTCAGAACAGTTCGCTTATATCATGCAATTATGAAAAAAAGGCAGAATAGTGAGTTTATATCATGCAATTATGACAAAAAAGGCAGAATAGTGAGTTTATATCATGCAATTATGACAAAAAAGTCAGAATAGTGAGTTTATATCATGCAGATATGACAAAAAAGACAGAATAGTGAGTTTATATCATGCAATTATGACAAAAAAAGGCAGAAGAGAGAGTTTATATCATGCAATCATGACAAAAAGGCAGAATAGTGAGTTTATATCATGCAATTATAACAAAAAAGGCAGAATAGTGAGTTTATATCAAGCAATTATGACACAGAAGTCAGAACAGTTAGCTTATATCATGCAATTTTGACAAAAAAGGCAGAATAGTGAGTTTATATCATGCAATTATGACAAAAAAGTCAGAATAGTGAGTTTATCTCATGCAATTATGACAAAAAAGGCAGAATAGTGAGTTTATATCATGCAATCATGACAAAATGGCAGAATAGTGAGTTTATATCATGCAATCATGACAAAATGGCAGAATAGTGAGTTTATATCATGCAATTATGACACGAAGCTCAGAACAGTTAGCTTATATCATGCAATTATGACAAAAAAGGCAGAATAGTGAGTTTATATCATGCAATTATGACAGAAAAGGCAGAATAGTGAGTTTATATCATGTAATTATGACAAAAAAAGCAGAATAGTGAGTTTATATCATACAATTATGACAAAAAGTCAGAATAGTTAGTTTATATCATGCAATTATGACACGAAGGTCAGAACAGTTAGCTTATATCATGCAATTATGACAAAAAAGGCAGAATAGTGTGTTTATATCATGCAATTATGACAAAAAAGACAGAATAGTGAGTTTATATCATGCAATTATGACAAAAATGGCAGAATAGTGAGTTTATATCATGCAATTATGACAAAAAGTCAGAATAGTGAGTTTATATCATGCAATTATGACACGAAGGTCAGAACAGTTCGCTTATATCATGCAATTATGAAAAAAAGGCAGAATAGTGAGTTTATATCATGCAATTATGACAAAAAAGGCAGAATAGTGAGTTTATATCATGCAATTATGACAAAAAAGTCAGAATAGTGAGTTTATATCATGCAGATATGACAAAAAAGACAGAATAGTGAGTTTATATCATGCAATTATGACACAAAAGTCAGAACAGTTCACTTATATCATGCAATTATGAAAAAAAGGCAGAATAATGAGTTTATATGATGTAATTATGACAAAAAAGGCATAATAGTGAGTTTATATCATGCAATTATGACAAAAAAGGCACAACAGTGAGTTTATATCATGCAATTCTGACAAGAAAGTCAGAACAGTTAGCTTATATCATGCAATTACGACAAAAAAGGCAGAATAGTAAGTTTATATCATGCAATTATGAAACGAAAGTCAGAACAGTTAGCTTATATCATGCAATTATGACAAAAAAGGCAGAATAGTGAGTTTATATTATGCAATTATGACAAAAAAGTCAGAATAGTGAGTTTATATCATGCAGTTATGACAAAAAAAGGCAGAATAGTGAGTTTATATCATGCAATTATGAAACGAAAGTCAGAACAGTTAGCTTATAGCTTGCAATTATGACAAAAAAGGCAGAATAGTGAGTTTATATTATGCAATTATGACAAAAAAGTCAGAATAGTGAGTTTATATCATGCAATTATGCATGATATAAATGACAAAAAAGGCAGAATAGTGAGTTTATATCATGCAATTATGACAAAAAAGTCAGAATAGCGAGTTTATCTCATGCAATTATGACAAGCAAGGCAGAATAGTGAGTTTATCTCATGCAATTATGACAAAAAAGGCAGAATAGTGAGTTTATATCATGCAATCATGACAAAAAGGCAGAATAGTGAGTTTATATCATGCAATTATAACAAAAAAGGCAGAATAGTGAGTTTATATCAAGCAATTATGACACGGAAGTCAGAACAGTTAGCTTATATCATGCAATTTTGAGAAAAAAGGCAGAATAGTGAGTTTATATCATGCAATTATGACAAAAAAGGCAGAATAGTGAGTTTATATCATGCAATTATGACAAAAAAGGCAGAATAGTGAGTTTGTATCATGTAATTATGAAAAAAAAGTCAGAATAGTGAGTTTATATCATGTAATTATGACAAAAAAGTCAGAATAGTGAGTTTATATCATGCAATTATGACACGAATGTCAGAACAGTTAGCTTATATCATGCAATTATGACAAAAAAGGCAGAATAGTGAGTTTATATCATGCAATTATGACACGAAGGTCAGAAGAGTTATCTTATATCATGCAATTATGACAAAAAAGGCAGAATAGTGAGTTTATATCATGCAATTAAGACAAAAAAGGCAGAATAGTTAGCTTATATCATGCAATTATGAAAAAAGGCAGAATAGTGAGTTTATATCATGCAATTATGACAAAAAAGGCAGAATAGTGACTTTATATCATGCAATTATGACAAAAAAGGCATAATAGTGAGTTTATATCATGCAATTATGACAAAAAAGGCAGAATAGTGAGTTTATATCATGCAATTATGCCAAAAAAGTCAGAATAGTGAGTTTATATCATGCAGATATGACAAAAAAGGCAGAATAGTGAGTTTATATCATGCAATTATGACACAAAAGTCAGAACAGTTCGCTTATATCATGCAATTATGAAAAAAGGCATAATAGTGAGCTTATATCATGCAATTATGACAAAAAAGGCAGAACAGTTAGCTTATATCATGCAATTATGACAAAAAAAGGCAGAATAGTGAGTTTATATCATGCAATCATGACAAAAAGGCAGAATAGTGAGTTTATATCATGCAATTATAACAAAAAAGGCAGAATAGTGAGTTTAAATCAAGCAATTATGACACGGAAGTCAGAACAGTTAGCTTATATCATGCAATTTTGACAAAAAAGGCAGAATAGTGAGTTTATATCATGCAATTTTGACAAAAAGGCAGAATACTGAAATTATATCATGCAATTATGACAAAAAAGGCAGAATAGTGAGTTTATATCATGCAATTATAACAAAAAAGGCAGAATAGTGAGTTCATATCAAGCAATTATGACACTGAAGTCAGAACAGTAAGCTTATATCATGCAATTTTGACAAAAAAGGCAGAATAGTGAGTTTATATCATGCAATTATGACAAAAAGGCAGAATAGTGAAATTATATCATGCAATTATGACAAAAAAGGCATAATAGTATGTTTATATCATGCAATTATGACAAAAAAGGCAGAATAGTGAGTTTATATCATGCAATTATGACAAAAAAGGCAGAACAGTAAGTTTATATCATGCAATTATGACACGGAGGTCAGAATAGTGAGCTTATATCATGCAATTATGACAAGAAAGTCAGAACAGTTAGCTTATATCATGCAATTATGACAAAAAAAAAGGCAGAATAGTGAGTTTATATCATGCAATTATGACAAAAAAGGCAGAATAGTGAGTTTATATCATGCAATTATGACAAAACAAGGCAGAATAGTAAGTTTATATCATGCAATTATGAAGTGAAAGTCAGAACAGTTAGCTTATATCATGCAATTATGACAAAAAAGGCAGAATACTCAGTTTATATTATGCAATTATGACAAAAAAGTCAGAATAGTGAGTTTATATCATGCAATTATGACACGAAGGTCAGAACAGTTAGCTTATATCATGCAATTATGACAAAAAAGGCAGAATAGTGAGTTTATATCATGCAATTATGACAAAAAAGGCAGACTAGTGAGTTTATATCATGCAATTATGACAAAAAGTCAGAATAGTGAGTTTATATCATACAATTATGACAAAAAGTCAGAATAGTGAGTTTATATCATGCAATTATGACACGAAGGTCAGAACAGTTAGCTTATATCATGCAATTATGACAAAAAAGGCAGAATAGTGAGTTTATATCATGCAATTATGACAGAAAAGGCAGAATAGTGAGTTTATATCATGTAATTATGACAAAAAAGGCAGAATAGTGAGTTTATATCATGCAATTATGACAAAAAGGCAGAATAGTGAGTTTATATCATGCAATTTTGACAAAAAAGGCATAAAAGTATGTTTATATCATGCAATTATGACAAAAAGGCATAATAGTGAGTTTATATCATGCAATTATGACAAAAAAGGCAGAATAGTGAGTTTATATCATGCAATTATGACAAAAAAGGCAGAATAGTGAGTTTATATCATGCAATTCTGTCAAGAAAGTCAGAACAGTTAGCTTATATCATGCAATTACGACAAAAAAGGCAGAATAGTAAGTTTATATCATGCAATTATGAAACGAAAGTCAGAACAGTTAGCTTATATCATGCAATTATGACAAAAAAGGCAGAATAGTGAGTTTATATCATGCAATTATGACAAAAAGTCAGAATAGTGAGTTTATATCATGCAATTATGACACGAAGGTCAGAACAGTTAGCTTATATCATGCAATTATGACAAAAAAGGCAGAATAGTGAGTTTATATCATGCAATAATGACAAAAAAGGCAGAATAGTGAGTTTATATCATGCAATTATGACAAAAAAGGCAGAATAATGAGTTTATATCATGCAATTATGACAAAAAAGGCAGAATAGTGAGTTTATATCATGCAATTATGACAAAAAAAGCAGAATAGTGAGTTTATATCATACAATTATGACAAAAAGTCAGAATAGTTAGTTTATATCATGCAATTATGACACGAAGGTCAGAACAGTTAGCTTATATCATGCAATTATGACAAAAAAGGCAGAATAGTGTGTTTATATCATGCAATTATGACAAAAAAGACAGAATAGTGAGTTTATATCATGCAATTATGACAAAAATGGCAGAATAGTGAGTTTATATCATGCAATTATGACAAAAAGTCAGAATAGTGAGTTTATATCATGCAATTATGACACGAAGGTCAGAACAGTTCGCTTATATCATGCAATTATGAAAAAAAGGCAGAATAGTGAGTTTATATCATGCAATTATGACAAAAAAGGCAGAATAGTGAGTTTATATCATGCAATTATGACAAAAAAGTCAGAATAGTGAGTTTATATCATGCAGATATGACAAAAAAGACAGAATAGTGAGTTTATATCATGCAATTATGACAAAAAAAGGCAGAAGAGAGAGTTTATATCATGCAATCATGACAAAAAGGCAGAATAGTGAGTTTATATCATGCAATTATAACAAAAAAGGCAGAATAGTGAGTTTATATCAAGCAATTATGACACAGAAGTCAGAACAGTTAGCTTATATCATGCAATTTTGACAAAAAAGGCAGAATAGTGAGTTTATATCATGCAATTATGACAAAAAAGGCAGAATAGTGAGTTTATATCATGCAATTATGACAAAAAGGCAGAATAGTGAGTTTATATCATGCAATTATGACAAAAAAGGCATAAAAGTATGTTTATATCATGCAATTATGACAAAAAAAGGCATAATAGTGAGTTTATATCATGCAATTATGACAAAAAAGGCAGAATAGTGAGTTTATATCATGCAATTATGACAAAAAAGGCAGAACAGTGAGTTTATATCATGCAATTCTGACAAGAAAGTCAGAACAGTTAGCTTATATCATGCAATTACGACAAAAAAGGCAGAATAGTACGTTTATATCATGCAATTATGAAACGAAAGTCAGAACAGTTAGCTTATATAATGCAATTATGAAAAAAAGG
This sequence comes from Garra rufa, assembly GCF_049309525.1. Lineage (NCBI taxonomy): Eukaryota > Metazoa > Chordata > Actinopteri > Cypriniformes > Cyprinidae > Garra > Garra rufa. The sequence goes on along the minus strand of NW_027394278.1, from coordinate 10,428,243 downwards.
CAGAATAGTGAGTTTATATCATGTAATTATGACAAAAAAGTCAGAATAGTGAGTTTATATCATGCAATTATTACACGAAGGTCAGAACAGTTAGCTTATATCATGCAATTATGACAAAAAAGGCAGAATAGTGAGTTTATATCATGCAATTATGACAAAAAAGTCAGAATAGTGAGTTTATCTCATGCAATTATGACAAAAAAGGCAGAATAGTGAGTTTATATCATGCAATTATGACAAAAAAGGCAGAATAGTGAGTTTATATCATGCAATCATGACAAAAAGGCAGAATAGTGAGTTTATATCATGCAATTATAACAAAAAAGGCAGAATAGTGAGTTTATATCAAGCAATTATGACACGGAAGTCAGAACAGTTAGCTTATATCATGCAATTTTGACAAAAAAAGGCAGAATAGTGAGTTTATATCATGCAATTATGACAAAAAGGCAGAATAGTGAAATTATATCATGCAATTATGACAAAAAAGGCATAATAGTATGTTTATATCATGCAATTATGACAAAAAAGGCAGAATAGTGAGTTTATATCATGCAATTATGAAAAAAAAGGCAGAATAGTGAGTTTATATCATGCAATCATGACAAAAAGGCAGAATAGTGAGTTTATATCATGCAATTATAACAAAAAAGGCAGAATAGTGAGTTTATATCAAGCAATTATGACACGGAAGTCAGAACAGTTAGCTTATATCATGCAATTTTGACAAAAAAGGCAGAATAGTGAGTTTATATCATGCAATTATGACAAAAAGGCAGAATAGTGAAATTATATCATGCAATTATGACAAAAAAGGCATAATAGTATGTTTATATCATGCAATTATGACAAAAAAGGCAGAATAGTGAGTTTATATCATGCAATTATGACAAAAAAGGCAGAACAGTAAGTTTATATCATGCAATTATGACACGGAGGTCAGAATAGTGAGATTATATCATGCAATTATGACAAGAAAGTCAGAACAGTTAGCTTATATCATGCAATTATGACAAAAAAAAGGCAGAATAGTGAGTTTATATCATGCAATTATGACAAAAAAGGCAGAATAGTCAGTTTATATCATGCAATTATGACAAAAAAAGGCAGAATAGTAAGTTTATATCATGCAATTATGAAGTGAAAGTCAGAACAGTTAGCTTATATCATGCAATTATGACAAAAAAGGCAGAATAGTGAGTTTATATTATGCAATTATGACAAAAAAGTCAGAATAGTGAGTTTATATCATGCAATTATGACACGAAGGTCAGAACAGTTAGCTTATATCATGCAATTATGACAAAAAAGGCAGAATAGTGAGTTTATATCATGCAATTATGACAAAAAAGGCAGAATAGTGAGTTTATATCATGCAATTATGACAAAAAGTCAGAATAGTGAGTTTATATCATGCAATTATGACAAAAAGTCAGAATAGTGAGTTTATATCATGCAATTATGACACGAAGGTCAGTACAGTTAGCTTATATCATGCAATTATGACAAAAAAGGCAGAATAGTGAGTTTATATCATGCAATTATGACAAAAAAGGCAGAATAGTGAGTTTATATCATGCAATTATGACAAAAAGTCAGAATAGTTAGCTTATATCATGCAATTATGACAAAAAAGGCAGAATAGTGAGTTTATATCATGCAATTATGACAAAAAAAGGCAGATTAGTGAGTTTATATCATGCAATAATGACACAAAAGTCAGAACAGTTCGCTTATATCATCCAATTATGAAAAAAAGGCAGAATAGTGAGTTTATATCATGCAATTATGACAAAAAAGGCAGAATAGTGAGTTTATATCATGCAATTATGACAAAAAAAGGCAGATTAGTGAGTTTATATCATGCAATAATGACACAAAAGTCAGAACAGTTAGCTTATATCATGCAATTACGACAAAAAAGGCAGAATAGTAAGTTTATATCATGCAATTATGACAAAAAAGTCAGAATAGTGAGTTTATCTCATGCAATTATGACAAAAAAGGCAGAATAGTGAGTTTATATCATGCAATTATGACACGAAGGTCAGAACAGTTAGCTTATATCATGCAATTATGACAAAAAAGGCAGAATAGTGAGTTTATATCATGCAATTATGACAAAAAAGGCAGAATAGTGAGTTTATATCATGCAATTATGACAAAAAGTCAGAATAGTTAGCTTATATCATGCAATTATGACAAAAAAGGCAGACTAGTGAGTTTATATCATGCAATTATGACAAAAAAAGGCAGATTAGTGAGTTTATATCATGCAATAATGACACAAAAGTCAGAACAGTTCGCTTATATCATCCAATTATGAAAAAAAGGCAGAATAGTGAGTTTATATCATGCAATTATGACAAAAAAGGCAGAATAGTGAGTTTATATCATGCAATTATGACAAAAAAAGGCAGATTAGTGAGTTTATATCATGCAATAATGACACAAAAGTCAGAACAGTTAGCTTATATCATGCAATTACGACAAAAAGGCAGAATAGTAAGTTTATATCATGCAATTATGAAACGAAAGTCAGAACAGTTAGCTTATATCATGCAATTATGAAAAAAAGTCAGAATAGTGAGTTTATATCATGCAATTATGACAAAAAAGTCAGAATAGTGAGTTCATATCATGCAATTATTACACGAAGGTCAGAACAGTTAGCTTATATCATGCAATTATGACAAAAAAGGCAGAATAGTGAGTTTATATAATGCAATTATGACAAAAAAGTCAGAATAGTGAGTTTATCTCATGCAATTATGACAAAAAAGGCAGAATAGTGAGTTTATATCATGCAATTATGACAAAAAAGGCAGAATAGTGAGTTTATATCATGCAATTATGACAAAAAAAGGCAGAATAGTGAGTTTATATCATGCAATTATGACACAAAAGTCAGAACAGTTCGCTTATATCATGCAATTATGAAAAAAAGGCAGAATAGTGAGTTTATATCATGCAATTATGACAAAAAGGCAGAATAGTGAGTTTATATCATGCAATTTTGACAAAAAAGGCATAAAAGTATGTTTATATCATGCAATTATGACAAAAAAGGCAGAATACTCAGTTTATATTATGCAATTATGACAAAAAAGTCAGAATAGTGAGTTTATATCATGCAATTATGACAAAAAAGGCAAAATAGTGAGTTTATATCATACAATTATGACAAAAAGTCAGAATAGTGAGTTTATATCATGCAATTATGACAAAAAAGGCAGAACAGTAAGTTTATATCATGCAATTATGACACGGAGGTCAGAATAGTGAGATTATATCATGCAATTATGACAAGAAAGTCAGAACAGTTAGCTTATATCATGCAATTATGACAAAAAAAAGGCAGAATAGTGAGTTTATATCATGCAATTATGACAAAAAAGGCAGAATAGTCAGTTTATATCATGCAATTATGACAAAAAAAGGCAGAATAGTAAGTTTATATCATGCAATTATGAAGTGAAAGTCAGAACAGTTAGCTTATATCATGCAATTATGACAAAAAAGGCAGAATAGTGAGTTTATATTATGCAATTATGACAAAAAAGTCAGAATAGTGAGTTTATATCATGCAATTATGACACGAAGGTCAGAACAGTTAGCTTATATCATGCAATTATGACAAAAAAGGCAGAATAGTGAGTTTATATCATGCAATTATGACAAAAAAGGCAGAATAGTGAGTTTATATCATGCAATTATGACAAAAAGTCAGAATAGTGAGTTTATATCATGCAATTATGACAAAAAGTCAGAATAGTGAGTTTATATCATGCAATTATGACACGAAGGTCAGTACAGTTAGCTTATATCATGCAATTATGACAAAAAAGGCAGAATAGTGAGTTTATATCATGCAATTATGACAAAAAAGGCAGAATAGTGAGTTTATATCATGCAATTATGACAAAAAGTCAGAATAGTTAGCTTATATCATGCAATTATGACAAAAAAGGCAGAATAGTGAGTTTATATCATGCAATTATGACAAAAAAAGGCAGATTAGTGAGTTTATATCATGCAATAATGACACAAAAGTCAGAACAGTTCGCTTATATCATCCAATTATGAAAAAAAGGCAGAATAGTGAGTTTATATCATGCAATTATGACAAAAAAGGCAGAATAGTGAGTTTATATCATGCAATTATGACAAAAAAAGGCAGATTAGTGAGTTTATATCATGCAATAATGACACAAAAGTCAGAACAGTTAGCTTATATCATGCAATTACGACAAAAAAGGCAGAATAGTAAGTTTATATCATGCAATTATGACAAAAAAGTCAGAATAGTGAGTTTATCTCATGCAATTATGACAAAAAAGGCAGAATAGTGAGTTTATATCATGCAATTATGACACGAAGGTCAGAACAGTTAGCTTATATCATGCAATTATGACAAAAAAGGCAGAATAGTGAGTTTATATCATGCAATTATGACAAAAAAGGCAGAATAGTGAGTTTATATCATGCAATTATGACAAAAAGTCAGAATAGTTAGCTTATATCATGCAATTATGACAAAAAAGGCAGACTAGTGAGTTTATATCATGCAATTATGACAAAAAAAGGCAGATTAGTGAGTTTATATCATGCAATAATGACACAAAAGTCAGAACAGTTCGCTTATATCATCCAATTATGAAAAAAAGGCAGAATAGTGAGTTTATATCATGCAATTATGACAAAAAAGGCAGAATAGTGAGTTTATATCATGCAATTATGACAAAAAAAGGCAGATTAGTGAGTTTATATCATGCAATAATGACACAAAAGTCAGAACAGTTAGCTTATATCATGCAATTACGACAAAAAGGCAGAATAGTAAGTTTATATCATGCAATTATGAAACGAAAGTCAGAACAGTTAGCTTATATCATGCAATTATGAAAAAAAGTCAGAATAGTGAGTTTATATCATGCAATTATGACAAAAAAGTCAGAATAGTGAGTTCATATCATGCAATTATTACACGAAGGTCAGAACAGTTAGCTTATATCATGCAATTATGACAAAAAAGGCAGAATAGTGAGTTTATATAATGCAATTATGACAAAAAAGTCAGAATAGTGAGTTTATCTCATGCAATTATGACAAAAAAGGCAGAATAGTGAGTTTATATCATGCAATTATGACAAAAAAGGCAGAATAGTGAGTTTATATCATGCAATTATGACAAAAAAAGGCAGAATAGTGAGTTTATATCATGCAATTATGACACAAAAGTCAGAACAGTTCGCTTATATCATGCAATTATGAAAAAAAGGCAGAATAGTGAGTTTATATCATGCAATTATGACAAAAAGGCAGAATAGTGAGTTTATATCATGCAATTTTGACAAAAAAGGCATAAAAGTATGTTTATATCATGCAATTATGACAAAAAAGGCAGAATACTCAGTTTATATTATGCAATTATGACAAAAAAGTCAGAATAGTGAGTTTATATCATGCAATTATGACAAAAAAGGCAAAATAGTGAGTTTATATCATACAATTATGACAAAAAGTCAGAATAGTGAGTTTATATCATGCAATTATGACACGAAGGTCAGAACAGTTAGCTTATATCATGCAATTATGACAAAAAAGGCAGAATAGTGAGTTTATATCATGCAATTATGACAAAAAAGGCAGAATAGTGAGTTTATATCATGCAATTATGACAAAAAGTCAGAATAGTGAGTTTATATCATACAATTATGACAAAAAGTCAGAATAGTGAGTTTATATCATGCAATTATGACACGAAGGTCAGAACAGTTAGCTTATATCATGCAATTATGACAAAAAAGGCAGAATAGTGAGTTTATATCATGCAATTATGACAGAAAAGGCAGAATAGTGAGTTTATATCATGTAATTATGACAAAAAAGGCAGAATAGTGAGTTTATATCATACAATTATGACAAAAAGTCAGAATAGTGAGTTTATATCATGCAATTATGACAAAAAAGGCAGAATAGTGAGTTTATATCATGCAATTATGACAAAAAAAGGCAGAATAGTGAGTTTATATCATGCAATTATGACACAAAAGTCAGAACAGTTCGCTTATATCATGCAATTATGACAAAAAAGGCAGAATAGTGAGTTTATATCATGCAATTATGACAAAAAAAGGCAGAATAGTGAGTTTATATCATGCAATTATGACACAAAAGTCAGAACAGTTCGCTTATATCATGCAATTATGAAAAAAAGGCAGAATAGTGAGTTTATATCATGCAATTATGACAAAAAGGCAGAATAGTGAGTTTATATCATGCAATTCTGTCAAGAAAGTCAGAACAGTTAGCTTATATCATGCAATTACGACAAAAAAGGCAGAATAGTAAGTTTATATCATGCAATTATGAAACGAAAGTCAGAACAGTTAGCTGATATCATGCAATTATGAAAAAAAGGAAGAATAGTGAGTTTATATCATGCAATTATGACAAAAAAGTCAGAATAGTGAGTTTATATCATGCAATTATGACACGAAGGTCAGAACAGTTAGCTTATATCATGCAATTATGACAAAAAAGGCAGAATAGTAAGTTTATATCATGCAATTATGAAACGAAAGTCAGAACAGTTAGCTTATATCATGCAATTATGACAAAAAAAGGCAGAATAGTGAGTTTATATTATGCAATTATGACAAAAAAGTCAGAATAGTGAGTTTATATCATGCAGTTATGACAAAAAAGGCAGAATAGTGAGTTTATATCATGCAATTATGACAAAAAAGGCAGAACAGTGAGTTTATATCAAGCAATTAAGACAAGAAAGTCAGAACAGTTAGCTTATATCTTGCAATTATGACAAAAAAGGCAGAATAGTAAGTTTATATCATGCAATTATGAAACGAAAGTCAGAACAGTTAGCTTATATCATGCAATTATGACAAAAAAAGGCAGAATAGTGAGTTTATATTATGCAATTATGACAAAAAAGTCAGAATAGTGAGTTTATATCATGCAGTTATGACAAAAAAGGCAGAATAGTGAGTTTATATCATGCAATTATGACAAAAAAGGCAGAACAGTGAGTTTATATCAAGCAATTAAGACAAGAAAGTCAGAACAGTTAGCTTATATCTTGCAATTATGACAAAAAAGGCAGAATAGTGAGTTTATATCATGCAATTATGACAAAAAAGGCAGAATACTAAGTTTATATCATGCAATTATGAAACGAAAGTCAGAACAGTTAGCTTATATCTTGCAATTATGACAAAAAAGGCAGAATAGTGAGTTTATATTATGCAATTATGACAAAAAAGTCAGAATAGTGAGTTTATATCATGCAATTATGACACGAAGGTCAGAACAGTTAGCTTATATCATGCAATTATGACAAAAAAGGCAGAATAGTGAGTTTATATCATGCAATTATGACAAAAAAGTCAGAATAGTGAGTTTATCTCATGCAATTATGACAAAAAAGGCAGAATAGTGAGTTTATATCATGCAATTATGACAAAATGGCAGAATAGTGAGTTTATATCATGCAATTATAACAAAAAAGGCAGAATAGTGAGTTTATATCAAGCAATTATGACACGGAAGTCAGAACAGTTAGCTTATATCATGCAATTATGACAAAAAAGGCAGAATAGTGAGTTTATATCATGCAATTATGACAAAAAAGTCAGAATAGTGAGTTTATCTCATGCAATTATGACAAAAAAGGCAGAATAGTGAGTTTATATCATGCAATTATGACAAAAAAGGCAGAATAGTGAGTTTATATCATGCAATCATGACAAAAAGGCAGAATAGTGAGTTTGTATCATGCAATTATAACAAAAAAGGCAGAATAGTGAGTTTATATCATGCAATTATGACAAAAAAGGCAGAATAGTGAGTTTATATCATGCAATCATGACAAAAAGGCAGAATAGTGAGTTTATATCATGCAATTATAACAAAAAAGGCAGAATAGTGAGTTTATATCAAGCAATTATGACACGGAAGTCAGAACAGTTAGCTTATATCATGCAATTTTGACAAAAAAGGCAGAATAGTGAGTTAATATCATGCAATTATGACAAAAAGGCAGAATAGTGAGTTTATATCATGCAATTATGACAAAAAAGGCAAAATAGTGAGTTTATATCATACAATTATGACAAAAAGTCAGAATAGTGAGTTTATATCATGCAATTATGACACGAAGGTCAGAACAGTTAGCTTATATCATGCAATTATGACAAAAAAGGCAGAATAGTGAGTTTATATCATGCAATTATGACAAAAAAGGCAGAATAGTGAGTTTATATCATGCAATTATGACAAAAAGTCAGAATAGTGAGTTTATATCATACAATTATGACAAAAAGTCAGAATAGTGAGTTTATATCATGCAATTATGACACGAAGGTCAGAACAGTTAGCTTATATCATGCAATTATGACAAAAAAGGCAGAATAGTGAGTTTATATCATGCAATTATGACAAAAAAAGGCAGAATAGTGAGTTTATATCATGCAATTATGACACAAAAGTCAGAACAGTTCGCTTATATCATGCAATTATGAAAAAAAGGCAGAATAGTGAGTTTATATCATGCAATTATGACAAAAAGGCAGAATAGTGAGTTTATATCATGCAATTTTGACAAAAAAGGCATAAAAGTATGTTTATATCATGCAATTATGACAAAAAAGGCATAATAGTGAGTTTATATCATGTAATTATGACAAAAAAGGCAGAATAGTGAGTTTATATCATGCAATTATGACAAAAAAGGCAGAACAGTGAGTTTATATCATGCAATTCTGTCAAGAAAGTCAGAACAGTTAGCTTATATCATGCAATTACGACAAAAAAGGCAGAATAGTAAGTTTATATCATGCAATTATGAAACGAAAGTCAGAACAGTTAGCTTATATCATGCAATTATGAAAAAAGGCAGAATAGTGAGTTTATATCATGCAATTATGACAAAAAAGTCAGAATAGTGAGTTTATATCATGCAATTATGACACGAAGGTCAGAACAGTTAGCTTATATCATGCAATTATGACAAAAAAGGCAGAATAGTAAGTTTATATCATGCAATTATGAAACGAAAGTCAGAACAGTTAGCTTATATCATGCAATTATGACAAAAAAGGCAGAATAGTGAGTTTATATTATGCAATTATGACAAAAAAGTCAGAATAGTGAGTTTATATCATGCAGTTATGACAAAAAAGGCAGAATAGTGAGTTTATATCATGCAATTATGACAAAAAAGGCAGAACAGTGAGTTTATATCAAACAATTAAGACAAGAAAGTCAGAACAGTTAGCTTATATCTTGCAATTATGACAAAAAAGGCAGAATAGTGAGTTTATATCATGCAATTATGACAAAAAAGGCAGAATACTAAGTTTATATCATGCAATTATGAAACGAAAGTCAGAACAGTTAGCTTATATCTTGCAATTATGACAAAAAAGGCAGAATAGTGAGTTTATATTATGCAATTATGACAAAAAAGTCAGAATAGTGAGTTTATATCATGCAATTATGACACGAAGGTCAGAACAGTTAGCTTATATCATGCAATTATGACAAAAAAGGCAGAATAGTGAGTTTATATCATGCAATTATGACAAAAAAGTCAGAATAGTGAGTTTATCTCATGCAATTATGACAAAAAAGGCAGAATAGTGAGTTTATATCATGCAATCATGACAAAATGGCAGAATAGTGAGTTTATATCATGCAATTATAACAAAAAAGGCAGAATAGTGAGTTTATATCAAGCAATTATGACACGGAAGTCAGAACAGTTAGCTTATATCATGCAATTTTGACAAAAAAGGCAGAATAGTGAGTTTATATCATGCAATTATGACAAAAAAGGCAAAATAGTGAGTTTATATCATACAATTATGACAAAAAGTCAGAATAGTGAGTTTATATCATGCAATTATGACACGAAGGTCAGAACAGTTAGCTTATATCATGCAATTATGACAAAAAAGGCAGAATAGTGAGTTTATATCATGCAATTATGACAGAAAAGGCAGAATAGTGAGTTTATATCATGTAATTATGACAAAAAAGGCAGAATAGTGAGTTTATATCATACAATTATGACAAAAAGTCAGAATAGTGAGTTTATATCATGCAATTATGACACGAAGGTCAGAACAGTTAGCTTATATCATGCAATTATGACAAAAAAGGCAGAATAGTGAGTTTATATCATGCAATTATGACAAAAAAAGGCAGAATAGTGAGTTTATATCATGCAATTATGACACAAAAGTCAGAACAGTTCGCTTATATCATGCAATTATGAAAAAAAGGCAGAATAGTGAGTTTATATCATGCAATTATGACAAAAAGGCAGAATAGTGAGTTTATATCATGCAATTTTGACAAAAAAGGCATAAAAGTATGTTTATATCATGCAATTATGACAAAAAAGGCATAATAGTGAGTTTATATCATGCAATTATGACAAAAAAGGCAGAATAGTGAGTTTATATCATGCAATTATGACAAAAAAGGCAGAACAGTGAGTTTATATCATGCAATTCTGTCAAGAAAGTCAGAACAGTTAGCTTATATCATGCAATTACGACAAAAAAGGCAGAATAGTAAGTTTATATCATGCAATTATGAAACGAAAGTCAGAACAGTTAGCTTATATCATGCAATTATGAAAAAAAGGCAGAATAGTGAGTTTATATCATGCAATTATGACAAAAAAGTTAGAATAGTGAGTTTATATCATGCAATTATGACACGAAGGTCAGAACAGTTAGCTTATATCATGCAATTATGACAAAAAAGGCAGAATAGTAAGTTTATATCATGCAATTATGAAACGAAAGTCAGAACAGTTAGCTTATATCATGCAATTATGACAAAAAAAGGCAGAATAGTGAGTTTATATTATGCAATTATGACAAAAAAGTCAGAATAGTGAGTTTATATCATGCAGTTATGACAAAAAAGGCAGAATAGTGAGTTTATATCATGCAATTATGACAAAAAAGGCAGAATAGTGAGTTTATATCATGCAATTATGACAAAAAAGGCAGAATACTAAGTTTATATCATGCAATTATGAAACGAAAGTCAGAACAGTTAGCTTATATCTTGCAATTATGACAAAAAAGGCAGAATAGTGAGTTTATATTATGCAATTATGACAAAAAAGTCAGAATAGTGAGTTTATATCATGCAATTATGACACGAAGGTCAGAACAGTTAGCTTATATCATGCAATTATGACAAAAAAGGCAGAATAGTGAGTTTATATCATGCAATTATGACAAAAAAGTCAGAATAGTGAGTTTATCTCATGCAATTATGACAAAAAAGGCAGAATAGTGAGTTTATATCATGCAATTATGACAAAATGGCAGAATAGTGAGTTTATATCATGCAATTATAACAAAAAAGGCAGAATAGTGAGTTTATATCAAGCAATTATGACACGGAAGTCAGAACAGTTAGCTTATATCATGCAATTTTGACAAAAAAGGCAGAATAGTGAGTTTATATCATGCAATTATGACAAAAAAGGCAGAATAGTGAGTTTATATCATACAATTATGACAAAAAGTCAGAATAGTGAGTTTATATCATGCAATTATGACACGAAGGTCAGAACAGTTAGCTTATATCATGCAATTATGACAAAAAAGGCAGAATAGTGAGTTTATATCATGCAATTATGACAGAAAAGGCAGAATAGTGAGTTTATATCATGTAATTATGACAAAAAAAGGCAGAATAGTGAGTTTATATCATACAATTATGACAAAAAGTCAGAATAGTGAGTTTATATCATGCAATTATGACAAGAAAGTCAGAACAGTTAGCTTATATCTTGCAATTATGACAAAAAAGGCAGAATAGTGAGTTTATATCATGCAATTATGACAAAAAAGGCAGAATACTAAGTTTATATCATGCAATTATGAAACGAAAGTCAGAACAGTTAGCTTATATCTTGCAATTATGACAAAAAAGGCAGAATAGTGAGTTTATATTATGCAATTATGACAAAAAAGGCAGAATAGTGAGTTTATATTATGCAATTATGACAAAAAAAGGCAGAATAGTGAGTTTATATCATACAATTATGACAAAAAGTCAGAATAGTGAGTTTATATCAAGCAATTAAGACAAGAAAGTCAGAACAGTTAGCTTATATCTTGCAATTATGACAAAAAAGGCAGAATAGTGAGTTTATATCATGCAATTATGACAAAAAAGGCAGAATACTAAGTTTATATCATGCAATTATGAAACGAAAGTCAGAACAGTTAGCTTATATCTTGCAATTATGACAAAAAAGGCAGAATAGTGAGTTTATATTATGCAATTATGACAAAAAAGTCAGAATAGTGAGTTTATATCATGCAATTATGACACGAAGGTCAGAACAGTTAGCTTATATCATGCAATTATGACAAAAAAGGCAGAATAGTGAGTTTATATCATGCAATTATGACAAAAAAGTCAGAATAGTGAGTTTATCTCATGCAATTATGACAAAAAAGGCAGAATAGTGAGTTTATATCATGCAATTATGACAAAATGGCAGAATAGTGAGTTTATATCATGCAATTATAACAAAAAAGGCAGAATAGTGAGTTTATATCAAGCAATTATGACACGGAAGTCAGAACAGTTAGCTTATATCATGCAATTTTGACAAAAAAGGCAGAATAGTGAGTTTATATCATGCAATTATGACAAAAAAGGCAGAATAGTGAGTTTATATCATACAATTATGACAAAATGTCAGAATAGTGAGTTTATATCATGCAATTATGACACGAAGGTCAGAACAGTTAGCTTATATCATGCAATTATGACAAAAAAGGCAGAATAGTGAGTTTATATCATGCAATTATGACAGAAAAGGCAGAATAGTGAGTTTATATCATGTAATTATGACAAAAAAGGCAGAATAGTGAGTTTATATCATACAATTATGACAAAAAGTCAGAATAGTGAGTTTATATCATGCAATTATGACAAAAAAGGCATAATAGTATGTTTATATCATGTAATTATGACAAAAAAGGCAGAATAGTGAGTTTATATCATGCAATTATGACAAAAAAGGCAGAATAGTGAGTTTATATCATGCAATCATGACAAAAAGGCAGAATAGTGAGTTTATATCATGCAATTATGACAAAAAGGCAGAATAGTGAGTTTATATCATGCAATTATAACAAAAAAGGCAGAATAGTGAGTTTATATCAAGCAATTATGACACGGAAGTCAGAACAGTTAGCTTATATCATGCAATTATGACAAAAAAGGCAGAATACTCAGTTTATATTATGCAATTATGACAAAAAAGTCAGAATAGTGAGTTTATATCATGCAATTATGACAAAAAAGGCAAAATAGTGAGTTTATATCATACAATTATGACAAAAAGTCAGAATAGTGAGTTTATATCATGCAATTATGACACGAAGGTCAGAACAGTTAGCTTATATCATGCAATTATGACAAAAAAGGCAGAATAGTGAGTTTATATCATGCAATTATGACAGAAAAGGCAGAATAGTGAGTTTATATCATGTAATTATGACAAAAAAGGCAGAATAGTGAGTTTATATCATACAATTATGACAAAAAGTCAGAATAGTGAGTTTATATCATGCAATTATGACACGAAGGTCAGAACAGTTAGCTTATATCATGCAATTATGACAAAAAAGGCAGAATAGTGAGTTTATATCATGCAATTATGACAAAAAAAGGCAGAATAGTGAGTTTATATCATGCAATTATGACACAAAAGTCAGAACAGTTCGCTTATATCATGCAATTATGAAAAAAAGGCAGAATAGTGAGTTTATATCATGCAATTATGACAAAAAGGCAGAATAGTGAGTTTATATCATGCAATTCTGTCAAGAAAGTCAGAACAGTTAGCTTATATCATGCAATTACGACAAAAAAGGCAGAATAGTAAGTTTATATCATGCAATTATGAAACGAAAGTCAGAACAGTTAGCTTATATCATGCAATTATGAAAAAAAGGCAGAATAGTGAGTTTATATCATGCAATTATGACAAAAAAGTCAGAATAGTGAGTTTATATCAAGCAATTATGACACGGAAGTCAGAACAGTTAGCTTATATCATGCAATTACGACAAAAAAGGCAGAATAGTAAGTTTATATCATGCAATTATGAAACGAAAGTCAGAACAGTTAGCTTATATCATGCAATTATGAAAAAAAGGCAGAATAGTGAGTTTATATCATGCAATTATGACAAAAAAGTCAGAATAGTGAGTTCATATCATGCAATTATGACACGAAGGTCAGAACAGTTAGCTTATATCATGCAATTATGACAAAAAAGGCAGAATAGTGAGTTTATATCATGCAATTATGACAAAAAAGTCAGAATAGTGAGTTTATCTCATGCAATTATGACAAAAAAGGCAGAATAGTGAGTTTATATCATACAATTATGACAAAAAAGGCAGAATAGTGAGTTTATATCATGCAATCATGACAAAAAGGCAGAATAGTGAGTTTATATCATGCAATTATAACAAAAAAGGCAGAATAGTGAGTTTATATCAAGCAATTATGACACGGAAGTCAGAACAGTTAGCTTATATCATGCAATTTTGACAAAAAAGGCAGAATAGTGAGTTTATATCATGCAATTATGACAAAAAGGCAGAATAGTGAAATTATATCATGCAATTATGACAAGAAAGTCAGAACAGTTAGCTTATATCATGCAATTATGACAAAAAAGGCAGAATAGTGAGTTTATATCATGCAATCATGACAAAAAGGCAGAATAGTGAGTTTATAACATGAAATTATGACAAAAAAGGCAGAATAGTGAGTTTATATCATGCAATTATGACAAAAATGGCAGAATAGTGAGTTTATATCATGCAATTATGACAAAAAGTCAGAATAGTGAGTTTATATCATGCAATTATGACACGAAGGTCAGAACAGTTCGCTTATATCATGCAATTATGAAAAAAGGCAGAATAGTGAGTTTATATCATGCAATTATGAAAAAAGGCAGAATAGTGAGTTTATATCATGCAATTATGACAAAAAAGGCAGAATAGTGAGTTTATATCATGCAATTATGACAAAAAAGGCAGAATAGTGAGTTTATATCATGCACATATGACAAAAAAGACAGAATAGTGAGTTTATATCATGCAATTATGACACAAAAGTCAGAACAGTTCGCTTATATCATGCAATTATGAAAAAAAGGCAGAATAGTGAGTTTATATCATGCAATTATGACAAAAAAGGCATAATAGTGAGTTTATATCATGCAATTATGACAAAAAAGGCAGAATAGTGAGTTTATATCATGCAATTATGACAAAAAAGGCAGAACAGTGAGTTTATATCATGCAATTCTGACAAGAAAGTCAGAACAGTTAGCTTATATCATGCAATTACGACAAAAAAGGCAGAATAGTAAGTTTATATCATGTAATTATGAAACGAAAGTCAGAACAGTTAGCTTATATCATGCAATTATGACAAAAAAGGCAGAATAGTGAGTTTATATTATGCAATTATGACAAAAAAGTCAGAATAGTGAGCTTATATCATGCAGTTATGACAAAAAAAGGCAGAATAGTGAGTTTATATCATGCAATTATGACAAAAAAGGCAGAACAGTGAGTTTATATCAAGCAATTATGTCAAGAAAGGCAGAATAGTGAGTTTATATCAAGCAATTATGACACGGAAGTCAGAACAGTTAGCTTATATCATGCAATTTTGACAAAAAAGGCAGAATAGTGAGTTTATATCATGCAATTATGACAAAAAGGCAGAATAGTGAAATTATATCATGCAATTATGAAACGAAAGTCAGAACAGTTAGCTTATATCTTGCAATTATGACAAAAAAGGCAGAATAGTGAGTTTATATTATGCAATTATGACAAAAAAGTCAGAATAGTGAGTTCATATCATGCAATTATGACACGAAGGTCAGAACAGTTAGCTTATATCATGCAATTATGACAAAAAAGGCAGAATAGTGAGTTTATATCATGCAATTATGACAAAAAAGTCAGAATAGTGAGTTTATCTCATGCAATTATGACAAACAAGGCAGAAGAGTGAGTTTATCTCATGCAATTATGACAAAAAAGGCAGAATAGTGAGTTTATATCATGCAATCATGACAAAAAGGCAGAATAGTGAGTTTATATCATGCAATTATAACAAAAAAGGCAGAATAGTGAGTTTATATCAAGCAATTATGACACGGAAGTCAGAACAGTTAGCTTATATCATGCAATTTTGACAAAAAAGGCAGAATAGTGAGTTTATATCATGCAATTATGACAAAAAAGGCAGAATAGTGAGTTTATATCATGCAATTATGACAAAAAAGGCAGAATAGTGAGTTTGTATCATGTAATTATGACAAAAAAGTCAGAATAGTGAGTTTATATCATGTAATTATGACAAAAAAGTCAGAATAGTGAGTTTATCTCATGCAATTATGACAAAAAAGGCAGAATAGTGAGTTTATATCATGCAATCATGACAAAAAGGCAGAATAGTGAGTTTATATCATGCAATTATAACAAAAAAGGCAGAATAGTGAGTTTATATCAAGCAATTATGACACAGAAGTCAGAACAGTTAGCTTATATCATGCAATTTTGACAAAAAAGGCAGAATAGTGAGTTTATATCATGCAATTATGACAAAAAAGTCAGAATAGTGAGTTTATCTCATGCAATTATGACAAAAAAGGCAGAATAGTGAGTTTATATCATGCAATCATGACAAAATGGCAGAATAGTGAGTTTATATCATGCAATCATGACAAAATGGCAGAATAGTGAGTTTATATCAAGCAATTATGACACGGAAGTCAGAACAGTTAGCTTATATCATGCAATTTTGACAAAAAAGGCAGAATAGTGAGTTTATATCATGCAATTATAACAAAAAAGGCAGAATAGTGAGTTTATATCATACAATTATGACAAAAAGTCAGAATAGTGAGTTTATATCATGCAATTATGACACGAAGCTCAGAACAGTTAGCTTATATCATGCAATTATGACAAAAAAGGCAGAATAGTGAGTTTATATCATGCAATTATGACAGAAAAGGCAGAATAGTGAGTTTATATCATGTAATTATGACAAAAAAAGCAGAATAGTGAGTTTATATCATACAATTATGACAAAAAGTCAGAATAGTTAGTTTATATCATGCAATTATGACACGAAGGTCAGAACAGTTAGCTTATATCATGCAATTATGACAAAAAAGGCAGAATAGTGTGTTTATATCATGCAATTATGACAAAAAAGACAGAATAGTGAGTTTATATCATGCAATTATGACAAAAATGGCAGAATAGTGAGTTTATATCATGCAATTATGACAAAAAGTCAGAATAGTGAGTTTATATCATGCAATTATGACACGAAGGTCAGAACAGTTCGCTTATATCATGCAATTATGAAAAAAAGGCAGAATAGTGAGTTTATATCATGCAATTATGACAAAAAAGGCAGAATAGTGAGTTTATATCATGCAATTATGACAAAAAAGTCAGAATAGTGAGTTTATATCATGCAGATATGACAAAAAAGACAGAATAGTGAGTTTATATCATGCAATTATGACAAAAAAAGGCAGAAGAGAGAGTTTATATCATGCAATCATGACAAAAAGGCAGAATAGTGAGTTTATATCATGCAATTATAACAAAAAAGGCAGAATAGTGAGTTTATATCAAGCAATTATGACACAGAAGTCAGAACAGTTAGCTTATATCATGCAATTTTGACAAAAAAGGCAGAATAGTGAGTTTATATCATGCAATTATGACAAAAAAGTCAGAATAGTGAGTTTATCTCATGCAATTATGACAAAAAAGGCAGAATAGTGAGTTTATATCATGCAATCATGACAAAATGGCAGAATAGTGAGTTTATATCATGCAATCATGACAAAATGGCAGAATAGTGAGTTTATATCATGCAATTATGACACGAAGCTCAGAACAGTTAGCTTATATCATGCAATTATGACAAAAAAGGCAGAATAGTGAGTTTATATCATGCAATTATGACAGAAAAGGCAGAATAGTGAGTTTATATCATGTAATTATGACAAAAAAAGCAGAATAGTGAGTTTATATCATACAATTATGACAAAAAGTCAGAATAGTTAGTTTATATCATGCAATTATGACACGAAGGTCAGAACAGTTAGCTTATATCATGCAATTATGACAAAAAAGGCAGAATAGTGTGTTTATATCATGCAATTATGACAAAAAAGACAGAATAGTGAGTTTATATCATGCAATTATGACAAAAATGGCAGAATAGTGAGTTTATATCATGCAATTATGACAAAAAGTCAGAATAGTGAGTTTATATCATGCAATTATGACACGAAGGTCAGAACAGTTCGCTTATATCATGCAATTATGAAAAAAAGGCAGAATAGTGAGTTTATATCATGCAATTATGACAAAAAAGGCAGAATAGTGAGTTTATATCATGCAATTATGACAAAAAAGTCAGAATAGTGAGTTTATATCATGCAGATATGACAAAAAAGACAGAATAGTGAGTTTATATCATGCAATTATGACACAAAAGTCAGAACAGTTCACTTATATCATGCAATTATGAAAAAAAGGCAGAATAATGAGTTTATATGATGTAATTATGACAAAAAAGGCATAATAGTGAGTTTATATCATGCAATTATGACAAAAAAGGCAGAATAGTGAGTTTATATCATGCAATTATGACAAAAAAGGCACAACAGTGAGTTTATATCATGCAATTCTGACAAGAAAGTCAGAACAGTTAGCTTATATCATGCAATTACGACAAAAAAGGCAGAATAGTAAGTTTATATCATGCAATTATGAAACGAAAGTCAGAACAGTTAGCTTATATCATGCAATTATGACAAAAAAGGCAGAATAGTGAGTTTATATTATGCAATTATGACAAAAAAGTCAGAATAGTGAGTTTATATCATGCAGTTATGACAAAAAAAGGCAGAATAGTGAGTTTATATCATGCAATTATGAAACGAAAGTCAGAACAGTTAGCTTATAGCTTGCAATTATGACAAAAAAGGCAGAATAGTGAGTTTATATTATGCAATTATGACAAAAAAGTCAGAATAGTGAGTTTATATCATGCAATTATGCATGATATAAATGACAAAAAAGGCAGAATAGTGAGTTTATATCATGCAATTATGACAAAAAAGTCAGAATAGCGAGTTTATCTCATGCAATTATGACAAGCAAGGCAGAATAGTGAGTTTATCTCATGCAATTATGACAAAAAAGGCAGAATAGTGAGTTTATATCATGCAATCATGACAAAAAGGCAGAATAGTGAGTTTATATCATGCAATTATAACAAAAAAGGCAGAATAGTGAGTTTATATCAAGCAATTATGACACGGAAGTCAGAACAGTTAGCTTATATCATGCAATTTTGAGAAAAAAGGCAGAATAGTGAGTTTATATCATGCAATTATGACAAAAAAGGCAGAATAGTGAGTTTATATCATGCAATTATGACAAAAAAGGCAGAATAGTGAGTTTGTATCATGTAATTATGAAAAAAAAGTCAGAATAGTGAGTTTATATCATGTAATTATGACAAAAAAGTCAGAATAGTGAGTTTATATCATGCAATTATGACACGAATGTCAGAACAGTTAGCTTATATCATGCAATTATGACAAAAAAGGCAGAATAGTGAGTTTATATCATGCAATTATGACACGAAGGTCAGAAGAGTTATCTTATATCATGCAATTATGACAAAAAAGGCAGAATAGTGAGTTTATATCATGCAATTAAGACAAAAAAGGCAGAATAGTTAGCTTATATCATGCAATTATGAAAAAAGGCAGAATAGTGAGTTTATATCATGCAATTATGACAAAAAAGGCAGAATAGTGACTTTATATCATGCAATTATGACAAAAAAGGCATAATAGTGAGTTTATATCATGCAATTATGACAAAAAAGGCAGAATAGTGAGTTTATATCATGCAATTATGCCAAAAAAGTCAGAATAGTGAGTTTATATCATGCAGATATGACAAAAAAGGCAGAATAGTGAGTTTATATCATGCAATTATGACACAAAAGTCAGAACAGTTCGCTTATATCATGCAATTATGAAAAAAGGCATAATAGTGAGCTTATATCATGCAATTATGACAAAAAAGGCAGAACAGTTAGCTTATATCATGCAATTATGACAAAAAAAGGCAGAATAGTGAGTTTATATCATGCAATCATGACAAAAAGGCAGAATAGTGAGTTTATATCATGCAATTATAACAAAAAAGGCAGAATAGTGAGTTTAAATCAAGCAATTATGACACGGAAGTCAGAACAGTTAGCTTATATCATGCAATTTTGACAAAAAAGGCAGAATAGTGAGTTTATATCATGCAATTTTGACAAAAAGGCAGAATACTGAAATTATATCATGCAATTATGACAAAAAAGGCAGAATAGTGAGTTTATATCATGCAATTATAACAAAAAAGGCAGAATAGTGAGTTCATATCAAGCAATTATGACACTGAAGTCAGAACAGTAAGCTTATATCATGCAATTTTGACAAAAAAGGCAGAATAGTGAGTTTATATCATGCAATT